>NC_091834.1:56533383-56732510 GCF_037783145.1 Equus przewalskii | reverse complement strand
GTTGTAATCTATCATAACATTAATAAAAAAATAAAAATAAAAAAAAAATAAAATTCCAAAGCCAAAAAAAAAAAAAATAAAACTGTCAACTTCCTGCTGAAGCATTTTGCTACAAGCTTGAATCAAGAGAGCTTCTGACATTTCTAAACCTAAAACAAGACATGGAGCTTTATCTTTTCTCCTACTTAATAGCTTTCAGCCCCTCTTCACTGCAGATTCTCATGCCCACGAACACATCCTATGTTCTTCCCTCTGTTGCTAGATGTTAGAGGGAGATGTCTGTGCTGTAAAGAAGATATTTCCTAAGAGTCCCTGGTCTTAGCCACCCTTCCCCAAAGGACTCCCTAACTCTGGAGAGCAAACACACTGGGGTGGCATGGGCATAAGGAGCACCCTTTTCCCATAATCTTGTCAGCCTCAGACTAAAGCAGTGTATGAAGCCCAAACTTGCATCTTGGATCTCTCCACACTCCAGGCAGCCACAAGGAAGAAAAGACAATGGTGTGAGCTCACGGTGCTTATTTCTTTAAATTGCATGGACAAAGGAGACAGAGGAAGAAAAGATGGACAGTGGTCTTCAGAATAAACCCTGGTCAACTAGCCACTTTGGCCACTTGGGTGAAAGAGAGAGAAGAGAGTAAGTCATATCCATGAACTGACATCTTTTCTCAAATTGACTTCACCATGAATAAATGTGAGCTAATCAATATTCTGGAATCTGACCAAGGAGATTAGCATGTCTTCTACATGGGTAAAGGAAGAAACATGGGGCATAAGGGAGCTTCCCCTCTCCTAGAGTTCTATGACTTAGAATACTTAACTTCTGAAATCTTAAAATCCAACAAATCACCAACCTCCTTTGACCTCTCCATTTTCAATTCAAACTTTCTTTGCCAGCACTCCTGCCCCCTTGTCTCTCATCTGATCTGCTCTGGAACCCCCAACCTTTGTCTTCTTTACTCCCCAAACAGGCAGCAGGGCCATGCTGTGGGAGACCACACTGTACAGACTGGCAACTCAGAGACACGCTGCACCCAATTCTTTTACATCTTACAGATTACACTCTCTTCTATTCCACACAGATGTTTTTCCAAATCTCCAGTACTCTTCTGATGCTTCTTCTTTCCTTTCCACTCCACCCTCCTTCCCCTAGCAGACGTGCTTGACTCCCCTATACAGAGAAAATATGCTTGTGAAGGCAGGAAGTTGATGAAGTTCTTGTATCTGAACCAATCCTATTTCCTTCCCTCCAGTCTCATAGAAAAAGATGTTTCTTTTCTTCAAACCACTAAGCAATATCCATGTTGTCTCCAAGTAGGATCTACTTGTGTCTCAGTGATATTGCTAGAAATAGAAGTCCTTATCTCAGTGTATCTTTATTTGCCTTTCTCTTACTATGAGGGAGATTGAGCATCTTGTAAATATTTGTGTACATTGGATCTTCTTTACCTGTTTTTTATGTCTCTCATTTTTTCTCACTCTTTTAAACATTTTCTTTTTATCTTCTTTTCTTAGTTGATTCTCTGTCTTTTACCGTGTTTTAGCAATGTCTGTTCTGTTTTCCTCCAGTTTTGCCTTCATTTTTATGATTATTTTAGTTTTTTTCTTACATTCCTTTCTTGAGCTCTTCCAGTTTACATTTTATCTTCTCCTACATTTCACCATCTTTTCCCTGGGCTCTTGCATCTCTGTTTGAAGCTCTCGTTTCATGAAAACAATTGTTTCATTGATTATTATTAAAGATTTTATTTTTCCTTTTTCTCCCCAAAGCACCCCCGGTACACAGCTGTATATTTTTAGTTGTGGGTCCTTCTAGTTGTGGCAGGTGGAACGCCACATCAACGTGGCCTGATGAGCGGTGCCATGTCTGCACCCAGATCCGAACCAGCGAAACCCCGGGCCGCTGAAGCAGAGAGCGCAAACTTAACCACTTGGCCACGGGGCCGGCTGCTCAATGATTATTTTTAATTCATGCAATATATTTAGTCAAATATTCATCTACTCCAAGGCAACATTTTTCTCCTGAGTGTTCTTTGTCCAATATATTTTCCTGTTCCTTCTTCCTTTTCCCTATAGTCCATATTTATATGGATTCTCACTTTCTGATTCTTCATTGTTGAAAAGGATGAGTTTTTCCACACCAGCAATTTGCAGATATATGTTGGGAAGGGACCAGTGCCATGTTCCAATCTGGCTGGAATTCTCTCATTATCCAGGTTTTGTGAGTGGTGATGATTGGCAGCACTGGCTCTTTCTCACAATAGCAACTTTCTCTTCTCCCCTGATGCCATGGAGATGGTCCATTTCCTCTAAACAGCCTTTCTGCACGACTTCTCATTTGGCTCTGCTTCCTCTGATTCTTAGAAGCAGACAGAGTCCAGGAACACCCCTGCCCCCTAGATATACATCCTGCTCTGAAGGTTTGAGTGTTGAACCTCAGGGAGCTCCCATTTTCCCTTTGCTGGCTGTTTGAGATCTGCAATCTCTATCCCCTCCCTCCTCATTCTCCTAACTTCTCCCCTTCTCTATTTCCATTGGTTTAGGAATTTACAGTTCTTCAGTTTCGTTAAAATTGGAATTTGGGAGTTTGTGCTTAGTTTTGTTCCTGGATGATTTCTAGAAAGAGCTAGAGGAAATGCCAAATTTATGTTGTAATATTCACAACCGCAATCTATCTTTTTATACTTTCTCTGAAACTTTGCTTCATGTGTATTTTCAAGCTTGTCTATTTTGTCCTCAAATTTAGTGGGACAAAATAAAAAGCCTTCCTCATACTTTATGCCCCTTGTCTACCACTACATCTCTCTCTTCTCATTCACCAAATATTTGCTAAGTGCCTGCTATGAGTAGGGCACTGCATTCAGTACTAGGACTATCATACTGACCAAGATCACTGTTGCCCCTGCTCCCTCTGAGCTTACCATCTAGGAAAGAGAACTGAGAATTAAATCAATACAAATACTCTGTATTCGATAACCCTACTTTCCCACTTTCTATTCACTTTTCAGCTCGCTGCGATCAAGCTTCTACCCCTCAATGCTGCTGAGATTTTATTCAGGCAAAGTCATCAGAGAAATTTTCATAGATAAATCCAGTGATGCTCTATCAGTCTTCATCTCACCTTTCTTCTCCTCAGCACAGTTTATCATTCCTTTC
This sequence comes from Equus przewalskii, assembly GCF_037783145.1. NCBI lineage: Eukaryota > Metazoa > Chordata > Mammalia > Perissodactyla > Equidae > Equus > Equus przewalskii. Next base: position 56,729,354 of record NC_091834.1, on the reverse strand, counting down.
TTATTAAAATGTACTCTACCCTGAATTTCTGTGATGTTCCCACTCTCCTCATTTGCCCTTGGCCTCTCTGTCCACTGACAGTTCCTGCTGTTTCTCAGTGAAAGCTGGTGTTCTCCAGGGCTCTGTTCTTGGTCTTCTTCCCTTGTCATTCTGTGTGTCCTCCCTAAATGATCTCATGCCCCATCCCCCCTACCCCCCAACAGTTTAACTCTTTCTGTTACAAGCAACTCTCAAATCTATATCCTTAGCCAAGACTTCTCTCTTGAGCTCCAGGTTCATATATCAGCCACCTACCGAACATCTACACCTGGACACCAACTGGTTAGATCTAAAACTGATTTGATACTTTAGTCTCCGAAACTATATTCCCCAGACTGGTTTAGTGGCTTTACCACATACTACACCACCCAACACTTAAGCCAGGCATTTATCCTAAATCTTTGCCACTTTCTGACACCTTTTAGTGTATTTTAAATCTGCTCCCTTGCCTCAAGCACACCTTTACTGCCCTAGTTGAAACCCTCACCATCCCAGGCCAGAACTACTGCCATAGCCTCTTAGCTGGCCTTCCTACCTCATTCTCCCCCTGTCTGGGCAATACTGCCCCTGATCCCAGAGTGAGCTTCCTAAAATGCAAATCTAATCATGATAGACTCCTACATAGAATACCTTAATTTTTTCCCCATCCCTTGCTAAAATATAAACTCCTTACCACAATTTTAAAAAGCTTTCATGATCTGGCCTCTGCCTACCACCCCAAGCTTCTATCCTGCTGCTTTCCTCTCTTCCCCGCCTCTACCCTATGCTCTGCTATACCTATTACTCTTTCTCAAACCCACCATGCTAGTTCAAGCCCTATGTCATCCAACATGATTCTTCCTAGAATAGTCTTACTCCATATTGCCACCTAATGAATTCTTGCTCATTCTACAAGATTCAACTCAAGGGCTGCCTCCCACTGGAGACTTGCCTACCCTCCAGTCCATTCCACAATGTTATCTCCTCTTATTCCCTGTTTGATGTCCTAGAGTCATCTAAGAACATCTGTCCCGTGTGCTTGAATTCTGTGTTTAGTCATTGGGACTTTGACTTGGCTAGAGCAGAGCTCCTTGAGGGCAGGGGCATGGTCTTATTAATTTTTACTCCTCTAGTGCCTTTCCAAGAGCCTGGCAATTAAATGTTTGTGAATTAATGAAGGACTGAGTGAATGAATGAAGTATGGTGAGATCATAATGTATGGAACAATATACACTAGTCAGTGAGGAAAGGCATTTTACCGCCATGGTTGTGTTGAAAGACGGGAAATACAGTCCTTCTCCCTGGCTATAAAGTATTTTACATCAGATCCTTTCTGAAGCATTAAAAGTTAAGTCAATTTCCAGGAAAATATGACTGCCAATATAAAATATGTTCTGAGGGGAATATTTCCCCTCCTAATACTTTCCATGCACATGAAAGGAAAAAGTGCACTTGTGCATGTGTTCCATATTGTCATCTAGAAGCTCATGCCCTTACATTTCTCCAGGCCTTTATTTGCAGGTTAGTCAGTGAGTATGTTGGCCAGGGATCAGTCCATGCATGAAGTTAGCAGGTTCTTTGCAGCATAACGAGTCATCTGCCTGTCAGTACCTGGTCAGGCCCAGCTGTGAAACAGAGAAGGCCAGAAGGGGCCAAGAGGAACCAGGCTAATTTGGCCAGACATGAGCAACAGTGTTCCATCCAGGCAAGCGGTCACCTCTGGAGCAAGGACAGAGTACCGTGTCCACTCTAGAGGACAGATATTAGATTCTGGGAGTGCCCGTGATGAAGCCAAGGGGGTATTAGGCCACCACTTAAGGAATCTACAAGTGTTAAGAAATATTGATAAGATGAGCATCACGTGCTGTGATGAAAGCCCTGTGCGAGGGCAGAGGCAAGAGACCAAAGGCCGTCAGCAGAGGTCAAGATACGGGTTCAAACAGGACCCAAGAGAGCAAAGAAGAGAAAGCAGCATCACAGTTTCCTTAGAGACAAAACCCACACTATAAGGCCATGGCAATACAGTATTGGTCCTGCAGCAGCGACGTTCTTGGTGTGTATGGATAAGGACTGTGTCCTGGACATTTTTTGGTTTGGGGTGCCCAGAATTACTTCCCCATATGCTTCTGGTAATAGAATCTATCTTTCCTGCAGAAAGTTCATTCTTTCTGGTTTGGGTGAAGCTAACCTCATCCACCCCTGGCTCCAGGGTGTGCACGTGACCCAGACCTGACTTCACGTCCCCTACTCAGGCTGTTGGGGTCTCTAAGGTGGTTGATTGTAAGTCTCAGGCATCTGGCAGCCATGTTGCTTACTGGACTGAAGAATGAGCAGACAGAAACAAATACAAGTGAGAGACACAGAGAGGGACAGGGACTCAGTAACATCTGATTCCTGGACACTTCTTCAACATTTGATTCCTGAAGCAAAAGGTAACCCTCAAATTCCGTTTTAAAAACGTCTGAATGGGGTGTCTGTCACCTGCTATTGAAGAAGTCCTCCCTGTTAGAGGCCAATGTGCACCACACCAAGAGCAGACAGGCTGGGCAGATGCTCGCAGCTGGGTTTGCAGTATGGGCAGAACACCAGATCTTCTGAGAAATTCTCACAATTCTCTATGTGACCACCAAATTTTATGTTGAGAATTTTTTTTCAAAAGAGAAAATAAGCATATATTTTTGGTCACTGCTCTTACCTTTCCTACTCTTTTTTTGTTTCTCATCCTTTTCACACCCACACTCAACTTTCTGGAAGGGGTGGGGGAAGGAGTTGTTCGTATAACAACCCTAGAGCACTTGAAGCCACCTATCCAGAGGATGTTAGGAGTCATGCCCTGGATACCTGGGTCCTCCTGTGCAGTGGAGCAGAAGGATGCCTAGACCAGGGTTACCTGTCGTCTGAGAAGTCATCATAGGCCCTTGGGGTTTAGTTTCACCCAAAACTAAAGTGGAGATGGAGCTCTACTTCCTCCTGCTCCCTGCGGGATCCCATAATGATCCTGTATAATTAGCCTGAAGGCATTCCCTGCTGTTTGTTTGTCACGAAAACAAGTGGAAAGCACTAGAAAGAAGAGTAGTTATTTAGAGGTAAATAGCAAGGGAAGGTTGGAAATGTTTGATCTCATATATAGATATGGCCTTTGTGTTCCCCAAGTAATTACTTTTGGTTTACTTTTTTCTAAAAGTGCATTGAGATTGAAGGTTAGTAAGAATGAACAATAAAATTAGGTACTAAAAACGAACAAGGCTCTCAGGGGATGGAGCTGAATAAGAGAAAGCCAAAGTCTTAGCACTACATTTAGTGGCAAAAACACACCTCACGAGTTTGTCAGCCCTCTGCATCTATCAGACCTTCTCTACTAACACCAATTAACCGAGAGAGAATCTTCAAAGTTCGAGTCAAAGCCTTTGATTTCCAGATAAGAGACCACATCAGCTTTCAGAGAAAATTCCAGATGTCCCTATATTTCTTCATTATAAAACCTTCTCCCCAGCTTGTATTCCAGAAAATTTTGAATTACGTTGCTGCAAGGTACAAATTAATAGCGCTGACAAAGACTGTGTCAGAGATTTCATTTACAAACACTATTAAACCAAGAAGGTGGTGGCCAAATTGGAGAGGATGTTTGACCCTCTCCCAATTTTCCACTGCTGCAATGACAGAGACCAAGAGTAAATCATTCTTTATAGTCAAGTCTCCTGTTTTTTAAGAACAAGAAATCATTTTAGAAGACGTTTCATTTTTTTTTTCTTGCAAAGTCTTAATAACATCGGCATGCAGGTTGCGAAATAGAGGGAGACCGGAAACCACATCCGGAAATAATCATCTCCCAGTCACTGTAATGGATTATAAATGTTAAAGGGGCCGTCGACTAAATTACTGTGATGGTGTTGCATAAAAAGTTATGTAAATCTTAAATGGAGGTAATGTTCTTCTCATTATACTGGGGAGGAGGAGATGGTGGGACCCAAGACCTTGCTACAAAACAGTAGTTTGGCTTCATTTCTTCTTGTGCCACCAAATCTAATAGACAATTTGAATAAAACCACCGCCTCACATACTCACATAAACTGAGTTTTATTGCTAACTGGGGCATATTGAAAAGCAAGAGACTAAGGGAGCCAAACTTCCCACAATTGTTCAACCAATTTGCTATCCCTTTATTTTTTTAATTTTTTTTCCCCGAGGCGCAAAGTTGCATTTTCCTCAGCCCTTTCTCAACTGGTAGAAAGTGCTTATTATTCCTCTTAAAGTTGCAAATGGAATTCTTTATCTCAGAGGCCCAATCACCATTTCAAAAAGATTTCTATTTTTAAGAGATTCTGTTTTTAATTGGCTACTTAGGAAGTCTATTTTAGAAAACGTACAAACTCACTGGAGTTAACTTGATCTATATGATTCAAAAAAGGGCAAATTCTGCCAGAAGGAAAACAGCAAGGACATTGGAACACTGATTTGGGATAATAATACTTAACAACGTGGGGGCACAGGAAGTAGTTCCCCTTTAATATCTCAGCTCAGACTTCCCTCTGCTATCAGTAGGCTGGTTGCATTACATTCAGAAGCAATCAGATGCACATGACAATTGCTTTTTAAGCACCACAGAACTAGCTGCAGTAATTTGGTTGTTTTCAACTGTTCTCTAAATAAAACTACTCCTTTAATACAAAAGCTCAGAGTTTATGAATTGTTGTTATTATTATTGGAAACTGACATACACATGCCCATGCACTTGGGAATATCACCTTGCATTGAAAATATAGCAGAAGCAAAGATTGCAGAGGAGCTGGAAGAAATTGAGTGCTTTCCAACCTTTTGAAATGCCTCGAACAATAATGCACATATAACGTATAGGCAGTAACCCTGCAGGAAAGAGATAGACATACAGAAAAGAGGTCCCTGCATGAAAGCTTGGGGGATTGTACACTTGAAATAGTAAGGTGAGATGTCAAAGCATTTTGTTATTTTTAGTATCTGTTTGACTGTAATTCTATGCTCCACATTATGTGAAAATCCGAGTTTGAGCAAAGTCAGCTTTTTTCCTTCTTTAATTCGCCCAGGCATTGTGCCCAGAGAGAGGGCTCTAGCTAGTGAAGGACCCGAAGGGCCACAGGAAGTGAATGGTGATGAGGTCGTTGCTGCACCATCCTCTCTGCACCAGGAGGCTGACTTTTACCGTGTGGCCTTCCCAAGCTGTTGCTCTTTCTTGTAAGTAGAGCCTGCCCCCATGTGGTGAAAGTGAGATGCTGCTCTCACTTCCTAGGAAGCCTTCCTCTCCTTCTAGGCCAGCCGGAGGGTATTTGTAACAACAGCCTTTCCACCACCATCCTATCTTGGAGTTGCTTTTGACTGCTTCTCTCCCCTCTGTCCTCCTTCTCCTCTGATTCTTTGTCTCCTTCCTTCTGTCTTCTTTCTTTTTCTTACCCTCTACTTCGTCCTTCTCCCTTGCCTTCCAGAGCCTTCCACAGTATTATTTATCAGCCCAGCCATAAGGGCTGAAACTGATGCAGACCCTCTGTCTGGGGAGAGGATCTGGACTCTGACTTAAGGGATTCAGACAATACAGTTTTGATAAATAAAGAATAATCACCTTAAAGGGCAATGCTAGCTGATCCTCAACAGGAAATCAGGAAATGTGGGTTTCACTGGCCTTGGCCCTGTCCCTGGAATAAGATACAGATGTAATATGCTTATATGGAAATTAGGGAATCTGGACAGAAGTACAGCTTCATAGAGAACCAGAAGGCAGGAAGACAAAGTGGGTTCCTCTGCCCTCTGCAAAGAATAGCAGAGGAGCATCCACCCATCATGTCCACCAGCTTCTCAGCAAGCTACGCCAAACACACACACTCTAATCAAAAACAATGCTCATTATGCAAATACAGACTCAAGATAAAGCTCCTCATTTCCTTCATAGCCCTTTTCCAACCAGCCTGCTATGCCTAGGGCCATCCTGAGCCACCAAACCATCCTTGATAGCATTTTCATCATATCACCTCCCTATACAGAAATCTTCAAAGGTGTATTTCTTCAAATATACCTTCGAAGGTATGAATCTGCAAAAGTATATTGCCTTCCAAGTCTAAATAGCTGTGCATTCAGGATCTCTCTCTGTCTCTCTCTCTCTCACGCGCACGCGCGCTCACACACACACAAATAGTCTCAACCCACTAAAGTTGTCCACTCTAGCCATGTTTCTCTCCTGTATGTCATCCACCATCCATGTTTTTCTTGCCTTCGTGCTTTTGCATTTGCTGCTTCTCCACCCAGAATGGTCTGACTCGAGGCCCACAGCCTTTTGTGGAGCTTACATCAGTCTGGAAGTTCCTTTTTATTTTGCAAAACTGAAACTGCATTAGCACACAGAGCAAGGCATGTCACCCAGGGAGATGTAAGTTGAGGGAACTTTCATATCCATAAGAAAGCCTCATATTGAGATATAATACATATATTTTAATACAACTGTAATTTACAGAGCTATTAATCTTCCAAGGCAGGAGGTAGGGAGGGTGAAGTGTTCATAAACTAACAAGGAAGAATTCAAGTGGCTTATGCTATTGTCAGAATCCTGAGATGGAATTATGGCCCCATAACTCAAAGTTTGCCGGCTCTTTCCATTTTCTAATGGATGTATTGGAGGCTTGCGTTTCTGCTCACTTCCCCTGTTTACTCTCTAGCTTCCACTCCCTTCCAGTCACACCAAGAAGCCCCCTCAGAAGCAGAAAGTGTGTTCTACCTCAGAAGCAGAAAGTGTGACAAGTTATTTAAGCTGTATCTTTGTTGAAGAAATGCAGAAGGCAGTCCCCATAACTCTCCTAATCCAAGGACTCAGCACAGGACTGTGGTGGGAAAACCTCTCCTTCATAGCAGCAGACAAATGCCATAAAGTACCCATCCATTTCCTCCAGATCTGGCCGGCGTTGCTCATTCCCAGGAGCAATAATACATGGTGCACAAAATACCCACCAAGAAGGAAAGACCTAAATACCACTCAAGTCCCGCACCACATGCCCTTGGATGAAAATCTAGAAGACCGTTTCTCTAAGTGTAATCCGTCAGTCGCCTGCATCACAATCACCTGGCATGATCATTTGAAAATACAGGTTCTATACATTCAGAATCTTGGGGCTAGAGCCTTGGAATATGGATGTATGCGAAGCAATTGAAACCATTCTTATCCATGCTAACATCTGAGAACCTTTCTTCCAAGTATTCACTCTGTTTTCCTTCATTGTGCTAAATGCAGTATTCCAGACAGGGCCTGCCATAGAATAACTCAATGTGTAAAAACCCTTGCTTTGTGGACCCACCTCTGCCCCTGTACCCACTGCCCCAAATCACAGCCCTCTCCAAGCCTCAGCCCCGAAGATGCATCAGTGCACTCCTACTGTCCCTGGGCCTCCCTTGAAGTTCCAACCTGGACTTATCTTACCCATGTGAGCACTATGTGAGCATCTAGACCTTTCCCTCCAACCTAGTGTCCAACAAAATGTATCTCACCTGTGCCTGATTTTCACAGGATTTTGCTATTCATTAGATGACAGCTAACCAATTTAATCTGATGACTAATCCATGGTAAAGGGTTAACGGGTAGGTACTTCTTACACTTTGCCAGCATCAAAGGACACATTCTGGGGCAGATGAGGAGAGCCTTGGCCTTCTCAATCACATCTTTAGGTCTAGCCTGTCTCTAACATTTGCTAGCAGGTCTCAAATTCTACGCAACTTTATCTCTACAATGGGTTAAGAATCCCCATTTTCCCCCCAAAAGGTAGAGTTTAAAGCACTTCAGAAACTTAAAAGTGGCATATAAACAAAAGAATTTGTTATTATGATTCATCTTAAGACCAGCCTTGATTCAGATACCATGGCAATTATATTCCTGGTCCTGGCAGCAGGCAAAAAATTCTGATTACAGTCCTTCCAGCCAAGTCTGTGTCAAATGCATCCTTTGATTAGTGATGGTGGCTGGGGCTCCCAGGGCTGGCCCTGCCTGCCGCTCATCCTCTTTGTCCTTCTCCATTGTCAGGAAACTTTGGCTTAGACCTTCCACACCATGTGGATGTGGGCTATTGAGGATTATCTAGCGAGTCCTACCACCTCATGTTACTAAAAGGAAACCCTTCCACAGAGGTGACAGCAGGTACTAGCAGAGATGGGACTAGGTCTTCTGAGCTCAACCCAGTACACCACCCTGCCTTGAGGTCAGTTTCCAAACGGGCCTTAAGATGTCTTTGGGACATTTTTATGGTCTTTAAGGATATGCCCTCCCTGCCTGGCCCCATACCTTGATTTCACCTATTCTCCTCATCTCTGTGCCTTTGGCCAAATTGCCCTCTAGGTAGTTCTTCCCAGAAGGCTATTCCTTTTGATGTTAAAAATATCCTGTAGGAATGACACAACACATCCAGATGCTATAAGGACAGAACCCATACCCTATGCTTCGCTGGCCCTTACCCTGGTGGACTAGTCCTTTCTCTGGAGTTTGATGCTATGTTGACATTTGGCTGCCTACTCACTGCCAAAAGACTTTCATGTGGAAGAGGAGGAAGAACTGCAGAGAGGGGGAGATGTATGGGTCGTTAGATAGTTATATAGTCTGCTCTGTACTAACCTAGGTTCTCACGTGGACTATGGGAAGAGATGGGAAGGATGGGACGAGATCTTAAAAGTCATGACTGACTCCTCCAGATAGGACAAGAATCCCAATAGGGCGTGTTGTAACATGTTCGAGGAACTTTTCTAAACCTATGTTCAAAAAGACTGAGTTCAAGCCTTTGGCCTTTAGACTGCATTGGAGCACTGGGATGCTCCAATGGGATGGCCTTTGTGCATGAATTTCTGGCATATTGATTTTTTTAGCCTCAGAACTCCCTTGAATTTTGAGCAGTGCTCATTGAAATACAATGCACATGTTCTTTAGTCTGAGCCAGTGAGAGAAATGTCAGGGCTGGACAATGCTGTCAAATAAATATGATGCACAATAACAACAGTGGCCATGTATAACTAGCCTAGTGAATTTGAAAACCAAATCTGAGAACATTTGGTGGCTTGATTAATTTGCTTTGCCTATCTGCCATCTGTTGTTGTCTCCAGGAGCCCAAGATGGGCAGCCCTGCTTGGTTCTGCTGACTTAGGCCAGCTGGAAACTCTCCTTTTTGAGGGAGCGGAGGGCGGTGTCTGCAAAAGAACAAAGGTCCCTGGCCCCTGCTCTGATCTCACCATGCAGCTGGGAAATCAGGTTTTATATAAGCACTTCCTCCCATATGCTCCAAAACTACTTTTACGTCCTCTGCCTCTGTTTAAAAGTTGTGTCCATTCACAGGTTCACCTGTTTTATATCCTCCCATTCTGATGACTAAAGAGAAAAGTGAGGTCACCTGGCGACAATCAGGCAATTGTTTCTTTTGAGCTGAGCTGTAGAATGCCACTTTTGAATTTTGTCTTTTTATTTTTTTTAGCTGAATTAGTTCATTCCTTTTACAGCAAAGCTTTTCATCAAATGCCCTATACAAACTTAGTGTGCAGTAGACTAGGTAAGCTCAGCTTTGCTTTCTGAATTATGAAAGTATCACTCATCTTTGCCCTTGTCCTGTTCCCTCAAACTCATACACTTGACTTTCCTCATTCATTCTTCAACAGAAATATAATGAGTGCTTCATATGTGAGCTAAATTCCAGGAATTCAGAAGTGAATGCACCATCCTTGGTCCTCAAGCAGCTCACATGCTAGTGGGGGAAGATAAATAAATAAAACTGTGCTACATATATTATGATAGAGATTTACACAGGATACTTGTGGCAAACATTTATAGCTGTCTGCTAAAATCAATTCCTCTCTTTTTCCATAGTAATAGAGTTTTAGCTGAGCATATAGCTAGCTTCCCTCCCTCTGAACTCTCTCCTGGGTAACTAAGCATGGTCACGTGACTAAGTTCTCCCCATCAGGAATACAAGTTGGAAGTGATGTGTGGCACTGCCATGGCTAGGCCTTAAAACATCGCACCTGTGCTCCACCACTCACCTGTTCTTGTGACCTGGAACATGGACGTGCCTACAAACTAGCTTCAACCATGTAGAAGAGGGCAGTGCCCTAAGGGTTGGGGAAGAATAAGATAGATGGAACCCTGCATGACTACACAGAGCAAACAGGCCCACCTATCCATCCTGGACTGCTTTGGGAATGAGAATAAAGCTCCTTGTTCCTTAAGCCCCTATATTGTTGGGCCTCTTTGTTACAGCAGCTTAGTTTTCACTCTAACCTATACAACACTGTGCTCCACACTTGTAGGACTGAAGTGAGAGTAAACTCTCACTTCAAAGTCTGAAATGGAAGTAAACAATTCACCTGAGATTACATCACGCACTGGGTCACCCCACTTCCCTAGCACCTAGCACAAGCTCATATCTGCTGATGCAGGCTGACTACGGCAGCAGTATTCTGAAAACTACAGAATCATTGCATAATAAGGGGCCAGAAGCAGAAGGGACATGGAGATTACCTAGGAAGCACTATGTAGTAGAAAGGGTGTGGGTAGCGGTGTCTGAAAAATTTAGGTTTGAATCCTGACTCTGTTTCTTACTACCTTTGAAACTTGGACAAGAATCTTAATGCCTTGATTTATTTTTAAAAATTTTCTATATAAAGATAATAATAACATCTGTCTTACAGCATGGTTGAGAGGATTGTAACTGACATACCAAGCCGAGAGCCTGGAACATAGTAGTCTTTCATAGGTAATTACTATTATTAACATTTTGCAGGCCTGGTGAGAACAGAACTAAGTGCTTTCTCACTGCAAAGACAATCCTGTCCTGCAATCAAGCCTGCTATTGGCTCAGCTAAAAAGTCTGCCCGTGTTGAAGAAATGTAGAATTTGATCTCCTCACCTACAGAAGCAGGTAGAAGCTCATTTTGCTTGGAATCTTCCTGTACACACCTTCAAATCTAGATTAATGGACCCAAACTAGCTTACACCAAGACAGATCTATTAAAAGCAGAAGAGAAGAGATTTGACTCTTGGGTAAGTTGATTTTAATGCCACATTTTGCATCCCTTTTTCTGGATACCTGTTTCACTGGATTATAAACATAGTAAAAGCAAGAACCACGAATTTTTCATGCCATCTTCCTCCAACTTAAAAACATTTGACACCCTGGCAGGCATTCTGTAAACATCCAATAAATATTAAGTGAATCATAAAATTTTAGAGCCATAAGAGATTTTAGAGATAATCCTATCTTGCCCTCATCTTTCAGATTAATTTCTTTAACCACTCATTCAGTCAACATATATTTACCATCACTGTAATGTGCTGACAGATTGGGCTGCACTAGAGATATGAAAAGTAACATCACAATTGGTAAAATGCCTTGCTCAAAGGTGAGCTATTAGAATTAGGAAGAGTATGTAGGTCTTCCAACCTCAGTGGTCTTCTTGCAGAGTGTTGAATATACCAAGATCTTGCCCAGTGGGGCCCTTGGCTCTTTTAGTTTCCCACTGCCCCCAGGTCTGCGCAAGGCTGTCTGTTCATCCTTTGGAGCTCCAATCAAAGAAGCTTGGCTTGATCATCCCACTTAAAGCCTCTAAGCCTCCTTCCCACAGACGATGAGAAAATCAGGCCCTCCATAATCAAAATAACTCTACATCAAATCTTCTGAAAGTTAAAAAGTCAGTGAATACGAATACCCTTAGCGTTTTATTTCCTGAAAGTCCTACTCCCTTGAAGGAAGGCTAGGAATACTGTGACTCCCCCTCAAATTATGTCTAAATCTCCTTTCAGTGAATATTTTACTTTGTCTACTATAATTCCTCATTTCTTTTTAAGTGTTTTATTTTGAAATAATTTCAAACTTTTAGAAAAGTCTCAATAATAGCACAAATAATCCCCATATGCTCTTGGTTCAGATTCACCAAATGTTAATGTTTTAACATATTATTTATCATTGTGTATGTAAACGTGTGTGTACGTGTATGTGTGTGTGTTTTTCTACCTGAACTGTTTGGCAGAAAGCTACAGACATAAATACTTGAGTGTATTTCTATCAAAAAACAAGGACATGCTCTTACATAACCACAGTACATTTATTAAAATTTAGAAAAGTACTATTATACCCATCTAGTATGTAATCTATGGATCTTATTTAATTTTCATCAGTTGTCCTAATAACATCCTTTATAGCAAAATAGAAAAAAACAATTTTTTTGTACTACTCAAGGATACAATCCAGGACCATGAATCCCCCTTGATCTTCCTTAATCTGGAGCAATTCCTCAGTATGTCTTTGTCTTTCATAACTTAATGTCTGGAAGAATATAGGCCAGTTATTTTGTAGTATGTCTTTCCATTTACCTTTCTCTTATGTTCCTTCAAGATAGATTCATGTTATATATTTTTGACAGGAATTTCACCAATGTTGTCTTCTTCTCATTGCATCTTTTCAGTTGGCATACAATTTCCATTTGTCCAGTTCCTGGTGACGTTAACTTTGATTACTTGGTTAAGGTGCCATATCTTTCCACCTTAGTTACTATTTTTTTCCCGTGTAACAAAATATATCTTGTGGAGGGAAAACGAAAGGAAGGAAGGAGTCACTGCTCCCAGGCAAGTTTGAGATCTAGCAAGGCAAATTCCATTAGGTTTCAAGGCCTGGGACTAATCCTCTGGACCTGAGACTCGGCCCCTGAAGTTATTCTTTCTTCTTCTTGAAATATATAGCATGGGGGCCAGCCCAGCGGCATAGTGGTTAAGTTCGCATGCTCTGCTTCGGCAGCCCGGGGTTCTCAGGTTCAGATCCCAGGTGAGGACCTAGCACCCCTCCTCAAGCCATGCTGTGGTGGCATCCTACATAAAATGGAGGAGGACTGGCACAGATGTTAGCTCAGTGACAATCTTCCTCAAGCAAAAAGAAGTGGATTAGCAGCAGATGTTAGCTCAGGATCAATCTCCTCACACACACACACACAAAAGAAATAAATTGCACGTTTTCAGATAAGTAGTTTTATCATCCTGTTTCCTGCCTGTATAATTTTGGAAGTCTTCTGACCTTCCTTTATTTCATCCTGTCTCTGTACCTTTTGATTCAAACTGGCATGATCTCTGCTCATGTAACATTCTCAAAAATCTTGTGGGTTTCCCAAGCATGTCATAAAAAGTCATACATTAGACAAAGGGGTCCTTCACAAGACCCCTTCCTGGATAACCTCATCTCTATTCTTGGCTTCTGCTGAGATGGCTGAAGGGATCCAGGAGTCACACACCTAATCTCTTCAAAGAGCTCCTGTGTGATCCTTTGATCCTTCTGAAACACGAGCAAAACGTTATCCAATCACACCCTTGGCTTTCTCTTCAGAGTGCTCTTTCCTAACAGTAAATCTCCTAATTTTAGTGTCTTTTGTAATATGGATTGACTGATAATTTCCCAAATTACCAAGTCCTGGTTCCTTTTTTGCTTAACAGTTCTTCCCTCAATCCATCTGTTTCCTCTCACATTTTACTATCAGACACCATGTCTTCAACTCTTTGCTTTGATTTCAACACTAAGGTTTCTGCCACTATGTAACAAGGATTAGCTTTCCTCCAGTTTCTAATAAGATGTTCCTCATTTCCTTCTGAGCCCTCACTAGCAGCTCTTTTTACATCCATATTTCTACAAACAGTTTATGGTGATTTAGATATTCTCTAAAATGATATATTTTCTCTACCATGCCCCTCAATCCCTTCTAAGCCTCTCTGACAGAGTCTTTAACATCAATAGTTCTACTAACTGTCTGTTCAAGAAAATTCAGGTTTTTTCTCTCATGTTCTTCAAAATACTTCTAGCTTTTACTTATCACCCAATTCCAAAGCCACTTCCACATTTTTAGATATTTGTTTTGGCAGGACCCCACTGTCAGTAAGAAAATCGTTATTAGTTTCCAATTATTGCTGCAATGAATTGCCAAAAACTTAGTGGTTTAAAGCAACACAACTTTATTACTGTATAGTTCTAGTGGTCAGAAATCTAAACGGGTCCATAAGGCTGCATTCTTTTGGGGAGCTCTAGAGGAGAATCTGTTTCCTTGCCTTTCCAGCTCCTAGAGGCCACCTACATCCCTTGGTTTGTGACCAATTCCTCTATCTTCAAGACCAGCAGTATAGCATCTTCTCTCCTTTCTGACTTCTGTTTCCATCTTTACATCTTCTTTATCATTTCTGATCCTCTTGCCTTCCTCTTCTTGACCCTTGTGATTACATTGGTAATCAGGATAATCTGGGATAGCCAATTGGAAATAATCTCCCCATATTGATATCTTTAATTTAATCACAGCTGCAAAGGTTTTTTTCACCATGTAAAGTAACGTATTTGAAGGTTCCAGAAATTAGGGTGTGGACATTTTTGGGTGGCCATTGTTCTGCCTACACAGCCAAGATATAGTCTAAGGCCAGTCTATTATCTATCATGATCCCCAAACAAATGAGGTCAGACTAATTGTTGGCCTTTAGTGTCACTGCCAATAATTACAGGGGAAAATAGGTGGGTCAAAAGTAGCTCCTATCTCCAATGGTGAGACATTTCATGGCCCATTTTCCTCCACATACAAACATGTAATCTGAAAGCATCCCACTTACTCCAGTTTGAGATTTGTTGTTAAACCTGGCTTGGATCATTATAGTGTTTTGGTTAATAAACATTGGCAGTGTCACCAAGTAGTTGCAGCCTCAGTCTCCACACATGACATAACCAAAGACTGCTCAGGCATCAGGAGAAGCATGTGAATTTGTGTCAGTCAGATTGAAACAAAGTTATGCCAAACTGTGTGTTTGTAACCATTGATGGCATCAGACACTGCAGAATAGTTCAGGACCAATCGTGTCCCAGGTCCCTTTTGCCCAGGCTACTATCTAGAAAGTGTACCAAGCTGACCCAGTTTTGCTATTAGGAGAAAGAAAGATATATCACGCCCAGCAATTGTTAGGGTGGAATCCCAAATTTTCAAAATAGGTCTGTATAACTCTCTAGGCCTTTTGTCCTCATCATTAACCAGGAGTGGCCAAAAGGGATGAATTCTTCTTGGAACAGCCACATTAAAGTGACCAAACTACCTTACTAAAGTATGAAGACCAGGAAAAGGCAAGGGACAAAGAGTCAGAAATCTTTTTGAGTTGACTTTTGAGAATGCTATTCCAGCACTCAAGTATACTGCGGATGGTAGGGAACATGTAATGTCCATTAAATTCTTTGACTATTAGCCCATTGTTTGATGGTCTTCGCCAATGATCCAGAAAGCCTAACACATGAAACAGCTTCATTGTAAGGACCACAATGCTGTGGCTAGAGTCAGCTAGTTGGGCTGGAAGAGGAATACCATACCCTCAAAAAATGTCAAAGCAGTGAGGCAACATCAGTAGTCCCAAAAGGGAGTCAAAGATTCAATGTAGTCAATTTGCCAGGAACAGACAGAGGTAATGTTCCATGCAATGTGGGCTCCTTCACCATGGAATAAGCAGGCTAAATTTTTGCAGGAGTCACAAGTCTGGTATGCAGTGAAAGCTTCTGCATCCATCAGAAACACATAGTCTTTTACAGTGTGCCCTGTCTGTGATAATGGATATGTTGCCATGTCCAATGCGATGATGAAACCAGGGGGCAATGGTGGCAATCTCGGCATTGCAGGCTTGATAGCCTAATTCTAATTGGTCTAATCAGAGAACAGGCCCTTACTGTGCACATCTACATGAGTGACTCAGACTGTCTGATGGGCAAGTACAATTTGTTTACCCAGTTCATGGCCCCAAAGAGGGATGTCTTTAATCTGCCAGTCTTAGTCTTCAAAGTGGCAGACCAACTGGTTAAGCCATCGGTAACTGCCAAAAAGGCAGTAGGAGTCCTTGAGAGTATTGTCTAAGGCAAAGGTGATTTAGTCTGTGTGGTACAGTTGGTCTTCCAGAACTGTCATTGGAGTTGGATGGCTGCTGCCATCCAGTGGACACCATCAACTTGTAATTTAACTGAGCCGAAGTAAACTAGGCCCAGGATTATAGGTGAATCTCAGTGAATCCAGGGCCCCACTGAGCCAGCAGATTTGTTTCAGGCAGTGGAATGGGGGGGATAAAGTTTCTCCCAAAGAGATGACTGCCACTTTTTCACATAAAACTCTTTTCACGTAAAACTTTTTTCACGTAAAATTTTCATGAAACTCACTGAGTTTCATGTAAAACTCAGATGTCACTAGAGCTGTGCTCTTAAATGCATCATTTCCTTTTGACAAGAGAGACTTATGGGACCCTTCCCACCTTGTTTTGTTGAATCCATGTTGATCTATCCCAAAATGGGTATATCCAGCCTGAGAGTCACAAGGCCTCCATTGGTAAGACTTTCCATTGGTAAGAGCTTAGTAGCAGGTTAACAGCTACCTTTAGAAAAAAAAAGGGGGGGTGGGGGGGAGGCAGTATTTAGTGGCTACGTCAGAAAGCTGGCACTGTTGTGCAGAAAAACAGCCTCTTCTAGTACTCTAGCAGTCATTACACCCTTAACTAAAGCTGAGGTTTCCTTTTTTTTGGTCTGGGTTTATGTATTGTTTCTCTTGGACAAGCCAGGAGGGGACAGTACATGTGGTAGTCCCTGAACAGGAAAATTCCCTCTGACATTTATGAGCATTCACAATACAAGCATATAAAACATTGCTACCAATTATGCATTCAGCAGTGGATACCACAACAACAGTATGTTGTATTGGCCCAGAAGCCCCACACAGTAGGCCACTTCAGCTTTCCTTCCCTACTTCAAATTGTGTCCAGATCCCATAAGTTGAATTCAGGCACGAAGGAGTCTACCCTGAGCACACGTCAGAGCCTCGAGCAAGTCTCCAGGTCATGCTATTTCCCAGCTGGGGGGACCAGGATTAAAGGGTAGCGGGAGAATTTAGGCTATGGTGGGATGGCAGGGGCAGCAGGAAGGAAATTTTATTGTTAGCGGTTTTTTCCCTCTTTCAACCCTTCACCCTAAGATCAGAGCCTAAGCACCAGCACTACTTCCTCCTTCCTATACTTCCTGGTGTCTAGCAAGCACTAGAACCCAGGATTCCCTTTTTTTCCTGCCCCTGAACACAGGCTACTACAGTCCACCCTGCTGTTCTGAGGACCATTGGTGACCTCTCTGCCTAGTACCCCATCTTCTCACCAACCAAGTTAAGCTGTGAAAAGGGCCAGGTGGGTGAGCGCAGTGCCTCTGTGCTTTTGGGCAAGGCAATGGGTTCACTTTTCTTTCTGAGTGGCTTCCTGCTTATGGCTTAACCAATGTTTTCAATTCATCCAAACTAAAGTTTTTGGTCCACCCAAAGCTCTATTTAAATAGCAAGGTCCACATTGCTGACATCAGTTGTTTGGTTTGGGGACTCCTGGCTCAATAGCCACAGACAAACTGCCTTTTAGCTGGGGCCATGGAGCTTGCTTGCCCACTGTCACAATAACATCCTTTCCTTTGCCTACCAAGAGGAAAGAAAAAGCAACAATCAAGCACTATTTGGGTAGCTTGTCTAGTCCTACTTTTCAAAGCTCAGCCTTTAAGGATTAATTCAATTCATGTTCATTAAAAAATTGGACAATGGGAAACCCTTCCTCCACCCCCACTTTCCACACACCTACCAGTCCTCCCCACCACTTGGGCAAAAACATTTGCTACCAGATTATAGGAAGTTTTCTCATCTCTCTGGACCTGGTTCATGGAACCTTTGTCCTTCCTCTTCCAAAATGTCATTTCTCCATCAGCATCCCATCCTTGTCACTAAAACTGTCAAAGCTACAATTTGACTTTACCCTACTTTTATAAGCTGTTAAGTTAGCCTGTTCCTCTTTCATGGATGCTCACAGAAAACATGAGACTCTTGAATCAGAGACCACAGACTGATTATTCACAGCACAGCAAGCATCATGAACATCAGATGCTTACATCGGTTCCCCTTGCTCCCAAGTCCCATGAGGGCAACATGGAGGACCCAGAAGGATACCTACATATGCAGTGTGTTGCATTATAGGAAACACTTACCTTCATGAATCCACCAATTTTTTAGCAAGCAGTAAGCAAGCCTGCTTTTGTACCAGAGGGAGACATTACCTCATCCTTCAAAGCTGCTCACTGCAGATACAATCCTGAGGAATAGCCTGGGTAAAGAGAGGTCAGGGCCTTACATTTTTGGCATATCCAGCAAAACATATAGAAGCATGAGAGATCTATGGAGGAGTCTCTGCCAATAAGAACCAGCGCTCTGGGAAAAGAGTAAGAATTTTAAAAGGTCTGCATTGTATCATTTCCCAATTTCCTGGTTTAAATACTCCCACCATGGGTACTTGAAGCTACCACTGTGATATTACTCGAGTCAGAGTTGGGAAGAGATATGCACGCACTCTAGCTGAGCCCTCCACTGATAATTCTTGCTTGAATCAATTATTATTATGATGGTTGGGCTGCTGGTCCCTCTTCTCCACAATTATCACAATTTGACCAAATGTCACCTCCATGTTTGTTTTTCTTTCTCGTGTATCTTCTTCTTTGTCAAGGAGCTGTTTCAATAGACCATTTTATGCGTACGTGAGTACTTAGATGGTTGCCTGCAAGGGCAGATTCTAAGAAGGTCAGTAACAATTGGGGTGACACTCAGAGAAGGGCACATGCTTCAGAGCAAATTGCCCTCAGCTCACACCATCCAGGTGGCGCTAGATAAGTTAGCCTTGGTGGAAACTGAGTTTTTCAAATGAAAATGAGATTAACAAGAAAAGCCTCCATTTATTGCGCATCTCCTATGTGCCAGGCAATATACTAGCCATTTTAAATTTAGAGTATATCATCTCATTTAAACCAAAACCATGAGTTTTTTTTTCCTTTAAATATATCTTATTTAAATACTTCTAACATTTTCAACATGATTTTGCAACATTCAGGGCCCATAATTTCCTATTTCAATGTTATCAAATGATAGTGAAGATACTTTGTGGGATAACAGGACTTAATTAATAACTAGCTTTTCAGCAACTGTTAGAACGCCTCAATTCCATTAAGTGAGTGACATCAGTTGGAAAAATGAGGCCAATTTTTGCTGCAGGTTTAAAGAAAGTGGAAATAACCTCTAAATAGTGGTGTATTTGTGCTTAGCAGTGGAAGGTTTTTAGTTCATACTTAATTGAAAAGGCAAGTCACTGTTGAATTTTGAAAACCCTGGAAGAGTTTTTTAAAGTAATTTAATGTACCATTTTATGGTTGCTTTTGTAGTTTAGAATTTGTGATGGATATCGAGGGATGTATGTGCCTTCTGATCCCTTAGATTTAATCAGACTTCTCACTTGCTTGCTTGCATAATGGTTTATGGTACCTTTGGTGATTTGCAGCCAACCTAGCACTTTTAATAATTTACTGTAAAAGCATTTAATTTTTAATGGACAAGAATGGGTTAGAGGTAACTTTTGCGTTGGTAAGTGCTCTCTGGAAGAGTAGAAAAAAAGGAACAGTATATTTAAATTCCAAACATTATTGAAAAACATGCATCTTTTATTACCAAAATCAAATGCATAATTGAAGAACATACCTAACCCAAAATTATTGTTCATGCTTTATTTAACCAGAAGATAGCATTGCTTTCACGATGCTATCATAAGGACATTTTTTCAAATTCTCATTTTTTTTTCTTATCTTCCATGCTGTTTTCAATATTCTGTCTCACAAGATAAAGCATACCTGCTACAGGGTGAGAATACATGTCATTTTATTACATCTTGCTAATCAAGAAAAGCCCAACAAAAGAATGGTTTGTAATGTCTGGTACATAAAAGAAATAGCATCTTATATTAATTTTCCTTAAAAGTTTTTCTAAGATCTCCAAATAATGTGCATACCTAGGAATGATTTCACAACTAGTCTTAAAAATACCAGAGTTTCCATGTGGAAAGAAAAATGGGAAGATGCCAGGATAAATATTTTTTAAGACTTGATGGAGGACAAAACATATCTTGCCTTCAGAGGCACATAAAACAAAAAATGTTGCAATTGCAGAATAATCCCTTTTTCAGATACGCCATATGTAAAAATAAGAATGGCTTCACAGGACTGCTTTCTGGGGAATCAGCTAACAGCCTACAGCCCTGGAAATTTATTCTACTCTTCTAACATTCCACAGCTGACTGTCCCCGAGCTTATGCTGAAATGGGCTGCAGGGAGAACTCTGATGGTCAAGGGTCCAAGTTTGAGCTCTGTTTCTAAAGTGCCTTTGGAATTCAGGCATCAGAGCAGCTGCATGAGAATATGAAACTCATTCTCTTTGTTTTGGCCTTCAAAAAGTCTTGAGTCTAAACCATGCTATAGAAATTGGTTCCCAGGAACCTTTGGTACTTAGCCAAGGAGTTTATGCCCTGTCAAAATTACCCCATCTAAAGCTGAAAGTCTGAGGATCCAGTCACCATTTCCATGCTTGGTTTCCTGGGATGAACCTGCAGGTGCAAGACTTACCTGGTTACCAAGAACCCTATCTACTTCTCACCATCTTTTGGCTTTCTGGAAGGGGTTATATATAAAACAGCTCCTTTCTCTGTTAGCTAGATTCTCATCTCCACCCCAGCTAATGAACAGAAACTTCTAGATATAATCAATTGTCTCCCAGATTTGAGGAAGCAGGAATTGCTCCTGAGTAGACAAGTTCAGGGGCACCCGAGTTGGGTGACCTTTACCAATCACATACACATATCTCTCTTTCTCTTCTCCAGCTCTCTCAAATTCTTCACCTCACCTCACCAACGTTTACTTTTAGAGGTAGAGAATCCTTAGAGATCATCCAGCAATCCACAGACTTTTTCACATGAAGAAACTATGAGCTAGATAATTGCTCAAGGTCACACGGAAGCTAGAAACTAGAATTTTCTAAATTGAGTGCTTTCTAAATAGAGCGCTTTTAGAAATCTGCTTTCTAAACTGAGTGCTTTTCCCATTACATCATACGGTCTCGCTCCCCTCTTCCTCTGTCTCTTTCTTCCCCTCCTGCCTCCCTTCTCCCCTCCCCAACTACCGTCATCCCTTTGCTTTTGTTTTAGGCCTTCCAGTGGTGCCAGAAGTACCCATTAGTCTCACTCAGCTGCAGTGGTGGCCTTGAGTGCTAAAAAAATTAAGGGATGGGGAGGGGGGAGATAGTAGGTATTCCTGACCCTAGTCTAACAGTCTTTCTGGCTTAATTCCTTTTTTCTTCCTTCTCTTCCATTCAGGTGTGCTCCCTCTTTTTCACATTCTGACAATACTGAAGAACGAGCTGACTTTACCCTAGCTAATTTGCCAGCCTAGTCTTGATGATAGAAACATAACTAAGTTTCTTGTGCATATTAATTCCTTTTAGTGTCCTTACCAGGTTGGGGCTTTGTGAACCATCTTCCAAAGAGAACAGACAAACGTAGAAAAGAATGTTATAAATGTAGCCTTCTAGCCTCCATCCTGGCCTAGGTCCTTACATTCCCCCCAAATTTATGCCAAATAGATGAAGTGACACACCAAAGTGTCAACACTGGTCACTCCACAGGCATGGAACTGGAGTAGGGTAGAACCAGAGAGGGAGAGTATTATGTTTATTCTAGCAAGTCTTTTAAAAGTTGAAAAGAAATAAAAGAAGGAAGGAAAAAAGGGAGGAAAACATGCCTAAATCACAGTAAAATTTGAAAATCTGAAGCCTAGAGTGTATCAGAAAAAAATATTTTAAGTACAAATAAAAAGCCTGCAAGCATAATACAGTCAAATCCGTAATTTTTTAAATCTGTAATGCTAGGTTTTAATGAAAGGCAAAAAGGTCTATAAATTCTGTTTTTTCCCTTAGCAGTTAAAAAAAGAAAAATTCTGAGTTATGGACTGACTGTGAGTATAGATAAGAAAAATGTCCCCGTTGTGACTGGGTGCTAGAATTTTTCACGTATACCACTCATGTCTATATAAGGGGGGAAACAGACTGAAGAACCGTCAATCTTGTATTTTTGGCAGACTAAATGATTAACCATTTCACATCAGAGTCAATCTTAATCCAATCAACTGTATGGGAATTAGTCACTATAATGGGAAAAGTACTTAACTCAAAAGGGTTCATTCATTAATCACATATCAACACACCAGAAAGATAATTTTTCTGCTTAAGTTCCCAGGCTCCCCTTATTCATTCATTCCTTCAGCAGCTATTTGTGGAACTCTTACCATGAGCCAGGCACTCTGTAGGGCACTGGGAACAAAAACACACTCCTTAATACAAAGGAGATGGTAGATTAGAGAGGGGGAAATAAAAAATAAATTAGCTCATGCTGTAAACATTAACATAGATTTGCCACACAACACACACACACACATACTGCCATGGAGGTAGGGGCAAAAGGGAATAATTACATATGTATTCTAGGGCAAGTAGAGAAATCATCACAGAGGAAGTGACACCTGAGCCAGGACTTAAGGGCTGAATCAGAGTTCATTGAAACATTTCCAATGAAAATCAAAGCCTGAAAACAGAAAAGGCCAGGTTTATGAATGAATACTTTTATTAGACCAGCACTTCCCAATGTGTTTATAGATCTTATTTGGAAAAAAAGGATTCCATCTTCAAAAGAACGTTTAGGAAATGCTGGATTCTACAACATTAAACAATTTTCTTTACAGCAGGACTTCTCAGAACCTTTACATCCCCAAAATTTTATGCCAACCAAATACATGAAATGATACACCCAAGTGTTAACACTGGTTACTTTCTGGGAGCCAAGGTGCATTATAAATCTAGAAGAGGGACATAGTATGCAATGATTCTCAAGCTTAAAGAAAGCCCCCTTTTCTTTGTAGAACTTGAGGGTCTACTTACCTTTGTGCACACTTTATGTCTGTATTCATGATCTGTACTCATAGATTTATTTTCATGTGTGTTTTTAAACTAAGATAAGAAAAGGTAATTGTAAAGTCCACTAATGAATGCTGAAGCTTTGTGCAGTGATCATGGCCATTGAGGTTTATCCCAGGCAAGATTATTGCTAAATGAATGCTCAAACTCCTGTTGGAAAAAGCAGCAAAGTCTTAACATTTAATATTACTGCACTACAATCATTCTCATTCCAGAAAAGTTGTCATTGTCTTACAGGATTCTACAGGGGCTATGTGACCATTTGGTTTGGTGTCAGTGTTAGAAGAAGATCAGAAAACCCAGAGTAAGGTGACTGAACAATACACATGCATATGGCTGGTAATTAGGTACTAGATAACCAAACCAAATAGCAACCCAGAAAATACCTTTCTTCTTTGCATAATGATCAATAAATAGACTAATAATCAGATCTTCCCTTTACATTCACTGCATGTATATTTTGAAATAGTATGTGTCAAATTATGCTTTCCTATTTGTAAAAAAAAAGCACAATTTAAGTATATTTTAAGGAGCACTAAATATTAATAAAAAAAAGGGAGGGAAATGCAGATGGTCTAGATAACACAGTGAAAGATGAATGACTCAGTGGGTCACCATTCCTGTGAACAGAATTTGAGAAACTGCAATAAAGAAAGACTTCAGGCCTGTTATATGACACTATTTAAAGCATGTACTACCTGTATAATAGGCTGGAAAAGGACTGATTCAATTGATGAAGGAAGATTTAGATCTATGACTTACATTATCATGATGAATCCTATATTAATATTAAAGTTCTATCCATCATACTGGAAATTTCCCTGGAGAGTTTTTAACATTTCCCTCGTGGCTGCCTTAATATGTAAATTACTGCCATCCTGAGAAACCGGTGCAGAATCTCTGCTTATAACTTTTTCTACATTACATTTTTTTTCCATTTTATTTCTGTGCAAATTGAGTCCCTTTTAGTTTTAGAAATAAGAAAGTTGCCCCCTCTTCAGATTACCTGAGTTTATATCACTTTCACAGACGCCCTCTTCAGTTGTTCCATATTGTTTCCTATTTCCCCTTTGTTTGCTGACAGTAAAATTAGCAGCAGTAAGAGGTCTGCTCTGTAGGCTTAGGAAACTTGGCGCAAGCTGTTAGTACAAGCAATAAATGCTGGCCAGCTTCTATTTTGTAGCCTGTAAAATGTTGGATACTCTAGCTCAGATTCTTTGGTCGGTGGCCACAGTCTGCAAATGTCACATTTCATCAAAATCACTTCGGCAACTGTTGTTTGCAGGCGCATCCAGAGAGAGGGTGAGGCAATCCAACCACGTGGGGGAGGGGTTAGAATCTCTCAGTACTAATTTACGGTGTATCAAGAACAACACTGCCCCAGGTCTTCACATGTGACAAAAATCTGGGGATCTCCTTGACCCTAATTACAAGATGCCCCAAATTCAACTACTTTTGAGATTTAGGGTGGAGGTGAGGGAAAAGAATAACAGGCCAAGAATCGTTCACTAGGCCCGGTTCTCTCCTCTGTGCCAGAAAGAAAACCTAGAAGATAAAAGTTCATCTTCTACCAGCCTTCCAGTTACGGATGCTCTCCTCCCTCCCAGCCTGCATCCCACTTCCTCTTCCTCCGGCCCCCTAATTAACTCTAGGAGACGGGAAGAATAGAAGCAGCAGCGGCAGCAACCAGTAACTGACATTTTGGGGGAAGTTTCTGGGCTGATGACTCAGCCAGCCCTGCTCAGCATTTGCTCAACATTTTCTCGAAACGGGCTGTTCAAAACCTTTGACAGGGCCACTGAACAGAGAGTACATGGACACTGAGTGGCTGTCCTTCACCCCACGGCTTTAATTTTTCCCAGAATGTGGCCAATCCGCATCATCCTCCCCCACTCCAACTCTTTTCACAATTTAGCTCTCAGAAGGCTTCCTGGAGTGGGGGCATGTGTCCTCTGCTCGGGCTCTATGCTGAGGGAGAGGGGTCAGCCTGAACTTCCTTCACTAGCGTGTAGCTATAGGAGAGGGGTGTGGAACCAAACGGCCCAGCCTCGTAGGTGGAGAGCACCTACTGCTTGCAATGGAAGGGAGAAATTACCTGGAAGATTTTTCATTCAAAAAACTTTATAAATTTTTAAATCTTCCTCTTTCAAAATGAGCCATAAATGGGTCAAATGATACAGAATAGTAAAATGGATGTGATATGAATTCTTTATAATTATGGAAATGGCAGCTTCCTTATTGGTTACGTGAGTCACGTAACATGTAATTCCTCGTCTTAGGTTATTGATAATGGATATGCAGTTATCAAGTTGTTTTAATGAACACTTGTAAAATACTTTCTGTCAATGAAAGCAAATATTTTATTGTAGACAGATATGCTTGTAGGACTGAACTAGGATGTCCCATTATTACTACTTCTAATTTAGTGTAAATACTGTCAAAAAATTGACAGAGCACAATGAACCTAACTACCAAAAGAATAGGTACTTATATCTGGAATTATACACAAGAGTCTTATTTGTACCGTCTCCAAAATAAATACTTCCCACTGATCTCTACACAGTTATGTGAGGGAAGGGAATTGTGGAGTGCTTCCAAGGAAGACTACCCAAGTGTCAGGCAGAGAATGGCAAATCTGCCACCTTAATGGAAAAATAAACTTTCTTGCTCAAAAGCAATGAACCACTCTACTCCAGGTCATAGAACTCACTCGACCTTAGTAAACTCAGTGGGAAGAAATGAGGCAAGTCAGTAGGACCACAGCGAAATAAAGGGCGTGAAACATTTAGGAAAGAGGCCCAAGTTAAAAAGAGTTTAGGACCATTTAGGGACCAAACCACCTGGTCTTAAAATTCTCAGGACAGTGCTTCATATCTGGTGCTGAGCATAACGTTGGAAACAGGAGCGCCTCCAAATGCCAAAGAGAAACACCTGAGCCAGGGCTCTCACCTGCCAGGGGAGAAAGGGAATCTTACAGGCTCTCGAGGTTGGCACAGCTTTTGATGGATATATGGAGAAAAGCTGGGAATTGTGCCCTCAGACACCCCGGGGGAAGGAAGATCTAGAATTTGTTTTGTTTTCTTTTGTGTTTACCATCAAAGCCCCGCATGAGCCATGAAAAATATCTCACAAGAACACCTGCTTTCAAAAACAAAGACCCAGATGGCAGAGATGAAAGCACTGTCTACTAGAATCACCAGGGTAGGATTCAGACCTCTCATCTTTAGAGAGAAACAGAGAAATGCCCACACCAACACAGAATGGTTACATCACCCTCTGACTGCAACTCAGAACTTAGTTTTTCACCAGCTTGGAAGTAGTTTTCCTCCACTTGGGGAACTGGAGACAGGGAGAGAACAGTTCAGATTCTCCCTTACACTCTATCTATCCAGCTGTATTGAACACCTTTTATATTGTCTTCCTAGTAGCACCAGCTGCCCCCAACTCTTTCACAGGTTTGCAATAGGATCCTCTATGTTATGCAATGTGACCATCCTTAGCCACAGATCACTGGCTCAGGATGGGGCACCTTATCTGGACTGGGCCCATCAGAATCTTTCCCTAGTATTTTGAAGGTGGAACTGAGATGAGGCATTTTCTCATGGGATGGCTGAAATTGAGGATACTCAAACTCAGGTGTTAATAAATGGATAGAGAAGCAGAAAAATCAAAATGTCAGTAGGAAAGGATAATGAAACTGATGCACTGAGAGAAGCACTGAGGATCCAGGAGAAAGTTCTGAAGGTAATTTGACTCCTAGGCTCCAGACGTTCTATAGGCCCCTATCCCATTTATAAGACATCCCAGTATGCTCATAAAAAATTCCTCATTTTGCTTAAACACATTAAAAATTTCACTAATGGCAACCAAGGAGCTCTGAATAATATATCAGGTAAAGGAGAATCAGTTTTGCAGCTGTGCCAATATGAAAGCATCAACTACAAACATTCACAAGAATAGGAAACTGCTCAAGAGGCAGGAAGGTCCAAAGCGAGCCCACGGTGATTTCTCTCCTACTCCATCTTTCACCATGCCCTGCTTAGCCTGTGTATCAGGGACTTCCCAGGATTCTGGAACCCCTTCTCCTTGGATATTTTTATCCAAGTTAGATCAGGTTAAGATATACATTCAGGGAAGTTTTGAAGTGGTAAATTTAAACAAATAAATCAGCCTCAAGAATATGGAAACATAAGAAAGGCTATTCCACCGCTCTTGACCTAGAGGTTGGGGGATGGGGCATGGAATTTACTAAAAGATCCACATCAGTCTCCTAGTTGGATGCTTCTGGATCATGGATCATTGGCTACTCCTATCAGTGAATTAGAATGGGCTCTACCATAGCCCATCAGCCAAAGCCCACCCTTATAAAACTGCTCTGAGTCATCCAAGCTTGTGTTTATAATAGGCTATTGTCCCTAGAGATAGTATGCCTGCTTGTGTGTCTAAATATGTTCTAAAACCTTTACCAGCATTGTCTATTTTCTTTATTATAGGTTCTCAATGGGGAAATATCTGATTTCTTAAACTTAATTGGTACAAGATCCAGTATAAAGTTAAATCCATTATGTATTTAATAGGATTACATTAACATTCATTTAGCTCATTTAACCTCAATAAGTACAGGATTTTCTGCCTAGATCTCGTCTTTTAGAATCAAGAGATTGCCAGAAAATCTTCTCCTTTAATTAAATTTATTCCTAAAGCCACAGTAGGTTTAGAAGTATGTTTTTAGATGTTCCTCCAAAGACAACTATTTGAGGATTTTTCTGTTTGCTTGCTTGGAATTGGTTGAGTTTTATTTGTCATGGAATTGGTTGAGTTTAGCCAGCAGAACTGCCATGCTGTAATTCCTGGCTATGTCACGGACACATCTCTTTGGGGGTCCAATAAAACCAATGTCAAAGGGAAGTGTAAACTCCTCCTCAGTGATGAAGTCCAGCCACTGTGATCCAAATGATGCAGGAGCCCACTGGTATGAGATACTCAAATGAGCTCAGACCTAGAGCAGAAGGGCAGGTGGTGTGGCCAAAGCCAAAGGACTGGTAACAGAAAAGAATAAAGTCAAAGTGCCACTGCATTAATGCAAGGGTGGTGAGAGCTAGGCCAGCTTCTGCTGAGAACCACGGGAACTGCATGGCTGCTGTGGACCTTTTCAGAAGCTCCTACCAACGGCACTCAGGAGCACAGAAACCACCTGACCTCCAACTAAAAAGAAAAAAGCAACAACCCATTCACATACATACTTGAATTAGCCCCCTTATCATCTCTTTTCATCAGAGATGAAAGAGCACCTGGGTGGATCCATAGTTGTAATGATGCTCCTTTTTATTAGTTACCCAGCTGCCCTTATTCCCGATTGAGATGGGAAAACAGTTGTCCTTATGCACATCCTCCAAAACCCACATCGGTGTAGGTTTAAGCAACAGAATTCCTCCCCAGCAAAGATGCAGCCAGACTAGTGGAAAAGGCCCAAGGATTAAGCCAGGTCCTTCCTAAGCTACTGAAATTCTCAAACATTCTTTTCATTAAAGCAAATCATTATTTGAAGAGTACCTTCCACATTTTAGAGCAGAATCCTTCAAAACAAAGAAAAAACAAAACAAAAAAACCAAGATATTGAAAAAGCACACACTTTGTAAGAAACTAAATTATTCCATTCAGGTTGGAAGACAAGGTGGCTGCTCACTTATTTTAAAAATATAAAAAGCAAGAGTGGCCAAAAACAGAGAAAAAAAAAATCCCAGTAAAGGTCTGGGTTTCCATTACCCATATTTGTATAAAAGCTATGGGTTGTTTTAACTAAACATCTGGTCTTTGTCCCTCATGTAGAGAATTCTGAGTTTTCTTGACACTCTGGCAAGAGGTACCACAACCCCCTGCCAGGCCAGTAAAAATCACACATTTTTCCTGCAAGGAAAAAAATGTCAATAAAAATGAAACATTAAAAAGCGTAAAAGCTCGAATTGGAAAGCTGTGCTGCAGAGGCTGCTTCTTAATCAGCCTTGCACAACTGCTTTAAACATTTTTTAAAACATTACCACTCCATATCGTTTGACAGACCTAATACTGATACTGAAAGTTTGTTCAATATATTGTTCTAAAATATGTCCTTTAGACACAGGGACCTTGCCATTTAATCAACCTCCTGGAATAAATCATATGAATTAACTTTTATAAATATTTAATGTTTATTCTTGCATCGTACAAATTGATTCTTTAAGTTACTTCAACTAGAATTGAATTTCAACCGCTTTTACTACATGGAGAAATAATCTCTGTCCCATGTTCATGTCGGCACCTTCCAAGACCCTGGCATTATAATCCGTCAGAATAAAAAGCAGAGAAATAAATACAATCCTGCTATCAAAATATGACAAGCTCATTATAACAAACCATTCATAAATCTTGAAATAAAGGCACCACCACACATTTTAAAAATAGTAATTTTATGCAATTTGCATAGGATGATTTTATTTGGAACCAAGGCAGGTATTTCTTTCTCTTTGCACACATAATGCTGAAATGAATTACACAGTAATACCACCACCATCCTCCAAAGAGGGCCTAAAATTAGTTAACAAATGGTTGCAAAATACTTTGCAAACATGAAACGCAAAATAAGACTATAATGCCCATAAATTCTTTTGCATCGCACAACATTTGGATTGTCCTTAGAAGGAAAGAAAAACAAACAATGTAAAATGGCAAATACCCTGGAAGTAAACTGCTGGGTTGAGGGTGAGGAGAAGGGTTCTAGAATGAGGTTCCTCTGGATATTAAAATTCACCGTCTCTTTGGTAGACCTCACCGTGGCATCAAGGACCTGGATCAATGCATGGCATGAGTTGGCCCTTCTACATAAAGATTTAAATGAAAAGTTGCAGCCCATGGCCTAAAAACAACCCATTATTTTAAATATTTTATTCGAGGTGTAGATAAACCAGAGCCTTACAGAGTCCTAAACCCAACTCAAGTCAGCTCAGTTCCTGATTGGTGGCAATAATTTGTCCCCTACCCTAACTGCCTGCCAGAAGTTAGGGTGCATCTAGTGGGCATGAAAAAATAATGAGCAATCAGAGAATCCTTTTCTGCCCTCAGCCAGAGGAGCCAGTAGGCCTGTGAAGTCTGCCTCGTGGGAGACCCTGAAGCATCATCAGGGAGCCCTGCTTCGGGCTGTGTAGGCCCTTTTCACACCCTTTTCACACCCATCAACATGGCAAGATCCATCAGAACATGTTGAACTCATCAAGCTGCATGTTGTACTACAACAGAATAAACCAAAACTCACATTCAACCTGTTCTTACCTGACTGTCCATGTATGGGTCTCAGTCTGGGAAAGCCTCAGATGTGAATCCTCAACAAGAGAATGGTAAGATGCTGTGATTTCAGGATAAGCCACACAATTAAGCTCTAATAAAGTATAAGTCACAGTAAAGAGAAAACTCTGGTCAACAGCCAAAACTGGGAAAAATAATTAATAAGCAACTTCACTTTCAACTCCTATTCCCAATCCTGATGAAAAATTTATTTATTCCTTTAGAAATAAAATTCCCTGAGTTTCTGTGAGACAGACAATGGAAATACCACTATGATCTGCACAAGCAAGGTCCCGCCCTCACATAGTTCACAGAGCAGTGGAGGAGGAGACAGGGAAACAGGACAAATCCTGATTAGGGAAGAACAAAGAGCCATTTACTGGAGCTGGAAGTCAGAAGAGACTTCTCACAACATGCGCTGCCTCAGCCAAGACCCAAACAATGAGTAGATGTAAGAAGAAGAGGGGAGTGGACGAATATCCCAAACACAGGAAAGTCGTGAGCAGAGGACTGGAGGCAAGAGAAGCCTCATCCATTTGGAAGAACAGAAGAAGTTTGTCATAAAGCAGAGTTGGTGGGGAGTGGCGAGAGATAATACTGGAGAAATAAGCAGAGAACAGGTCATGAAGACTGGGCTATCTAAGTGATTCCAAGAGAAAGTGGAAACCACTGAAAGGTATTAAGGAAGAAATCATAAATATATTGTATTTTATAAAAATTTTTCTGATTGCACTGTGGAGGAAGAATTGGAGAAGACCACAAAAAAGATCTAGGCAAGAGAAGATGGTGAACTGAATAATAGAAATTGGGAAGGAGAGAATTGAACAGATGTAAGAGCTATTTAGAAGTCAGGAAAGACCAGACTGGACTGGGCAGACTAGCTCAGTGAGTAAGTATTCAGATCGCTTGCACTCAAATCCTGGCTCTGCCACCTATAGGGAAAGTTATTAATCTTTCCACACCTTAGTTTGCCTTTCTGTAGAATAGGAACAATAATAGTACCTGCTCACGGGATTATTATGAAAGATAAACAAGTGAATTCACAAAGGACTTAGTTCCTGGCACATCATAAGTGGTCAAAAAAAATTGGTTATTATTATTGAGTGTAATAGCTCAAAACTAGAAACAACACAATTGTTCACTAACTGTAGAATGGGATATGGAAGAAAAGGGGAGGAAAAAGTCAAGGATCTCACAAGGATTTTGAACTGGATAAATGGGTAGATATAGTAACTGCACCAGTTATCTATTTATTGCCTCTCAGCTCCAAATCCACCATTCACTGCATGCTCTGAGATAATGGATATGGACCCAGTAAGCATTTCTCCTTTGTAGCTGGCACAGTTTTAAGCTTTGTTGGTAGAAGTCACTGGAGGGATACTGCAGGAGGAAGGGACTTCTCTTCCTGGTTCAAGTGTGCTTCCATTTGCTTCTCTGTGCTCCTATACATGGCTGCCAGTGGTAGTGTCGGGGACATCTAGTAGCGCTCACCCCCTTCAAATTTCAGCGGCAGATTCCCAGTGAGTCTCAGAGATATCCTAGAAGTTGCCTTCCCAACATTGGGCCCTCTGCACTGCCAAAAGATGTCTCCCCTTGTGATTACAAACAGGCTCTGGCCGGGGTTACCCAGAAAACTTCTCTGCCATCCACACCTTCTCCAATACGCACTAAATTCCCATCAATTTATCCTTTCCTTAGATAATCTCCCTTGGCCCTAGTGTATTCTTTGCCCCTTTATGGTTAATCCTGTTATAATTAATAATTCTTTATATTAATCATTTCCTATTCAAATTACTGTGTTTTCTATCTTCTGATTAGACTCTGACTGATAGAGTCCTATTCATCGAAATTAGAAACATAGGAGGAGAGACAGGTATTGAATAAATTCCATTTCAGACATACTGAACTTGAGATGCTTGTGGGACACCTCGACAGTACTGTCTGGTAGGAAGCTGAGTGCCTGGGAGGTCTAAAGCTCAGGAGAAGTGTCCAGGCTGGAGAAAGAAGCTTAGAAGGGAGTAGCCTTAATATCTCTAAAATCTTAGTAAATGAAGCATGTGTGTAAATGTCATGTGTCAGGGAGATAGTTTTTTTTTTTTTTTGGATGCTCGTATGTGCTGTGAATCCCTAAATGTGCTGTGTTTGTGGCAGCACATTTTACCAAACGATTTATGATGATTTCATACCGCATATGTTAGGTAATGTTGTTTTATATCTGCTAACATTTTCAAAGCTAACTGAAGATACAGTTGAAAACAGCCAAGCCGTATATTAATAAGATTAGAACACTAATTACACTCCAAACTTGGAAGTTTAAACTTGGAGGCAAGGGAGTAATCAGTCACATCAGCTACTCTAGATGCTGACTGCAACCAGAAAAACTCTAATCGATG
The DNA here is from genome assembly GCF_037783145.1 of Equus przewalskii. Classification (NCBI taxonomy): domain Eukaryota; kingdom Metazoa; phylum Chordata; class Mammalia; order Perissodactyla; family Equidae; genus Equus; species Equus przewalskii. The sequence continues at coordinate 56,696,751 of NC_091834.1, read as the reverse complement.
TGCCAAAACCCCAAGTCACAGCACTGAAAACTGGTGAACTGCTGAAGTTTGAAACAACCACATACAAGCGTGTTTCGAAAGAGACCCAGGCTAATCCCTTCCACTTTTTCCAGGGTGTGAACTCAGCCAATATAACTTGCTCCTTGCTGCATCCATTGTTCAAAAGTTTGGATCTACTGACCACAAAAAAAGGAAGTTCCATCAGCAGTTTGCAAAGGAACAATTTGGAAGAGAAATGTATTAAATCCTCAGGGAAATTAAACCCAAATAATCCAATAACGCCATTACAAAATTAACACTAGACTATAAATTAAATTAATTGCCTTCTACTTTGGGGATTCTTGGCTACCACAGGCCAAAGCAAATGAGACCAATGATGTCAACTCCCTTAATGGAGGCCACAGGCAAGTGTGATTTTGGAGTACCCAAAAAGTTTTCCCACAATTGTTTTTCAACTTTCTGATTTATTCTGGAGATGTTTAACAGGGAGAAAGGGCTTCACTTCTGCCCATCTCAAACCTCAAATTATGGTAGGTTGGTGAGAGAGGCTAGAGGTGGTACAATTCTTTATATAAAAGGTGCCATTTTATGACTTGCTCTTTTGTGAATTCACCCCTAAGTGTCTGTAGCTAGTGTTGGAAATCAATCAATGTAAGGTCTTTTTCTCCTGAGAGGGTTGAATGGACAGGTGGGAACAAGTAATGATTTCTCTGGAAACTAGGCAGTCTAGCGATAAGGCAGGTCTTTAAGAATAACAGTCAGCTGCTCCAAAAGAGACTTGCTTTGGCATTTCAGTAAATAAGCATTTATTTCTGTAAATTCTTTTCTTATGCCATGATGTCAGTGTGCCTGTAGCAATTCGAGATTAACTAAATAATATGGGCCAGGGGACTAACAAAATTAGCATGTGTGTGACTTACCAATCCTCTGCTAGGGTTCTTAAGTACTTTTAGGAGGAACGTAGGATGCGGCATCATCATAGAAATAAAATCAGGGTGATTTATGCAGTTTTGCCAAATAAGGCCCACAGGGCAAATACAAAAGGCCTTGAACTGCCTCCAGCTTCTCCTGAGACAGCCAGTTTGTCAAAATGCCTATCGCATGGTCTTATGCACACCCTTCACATTATAGCTGACATTTACTCCTGAAGCTTTTTAATAACCAAACAGCATTTTACAAAAAGTTAATTAATGGCATTTTATTTGGGTACTATATGATTTAGAATTCTTTTCACACTCTTATTTTGTTTGACATTTAGAAAATACTATGTCTAACTCTTTTGTGTGGATAAAAAAAGAGTTTTTTTTTTTAACATAGCTAGCACGTATTGAATACTTTTTTTCCTTCTCCCAAGAACTGACGCAACCACCAACAAAAGACTTCCTGTTTGAGCTCAGAGAAATGAAGCGTTCTGTTTGTTTGGAATCTTAATTACGATGGCCTCAAACTTACCTAATTAGAAGCTCCTTCATAATGAGGAAAATTATTTTCAAAGTTAATGAATTTGCGAGCAGAAACACTCCTGTCTTCCTAGAATACGTTACTCACATTCCTTACATACATATTTTAGTTAGCCGCTCTAATTAATATTAGTACTTAAACCACACGGGATTGATTTCACTGTTAAAGCAAACTTTCCTTTGTTTTTAGACAGTATAAAAAGACCATAATTTCCCTTCTTGTAGACATCAGGCTGCACACATAAGCTTAATTCTAGATTTTGGACAAAATGGATTTTATTTCAGCAAAACGACTCATTTTATTGACTTTAGCCACTTCAAGCTTGTTAACATCAAACATCTTTTGTGGAGACGAATTGATGATGTCCAATCTTTACAGCAAAGACAATTATGACAAGTATTCTAAGGTAAGTTTTCTAACTCTAATATGACTAGCATTAACTATGTAATATTTGTCCTGAATTTAACACTTTTGTAAAGAGTAAGGAATAAGTTAACTTGTGCTTTATTTTTTGTCAAACTTCAGCCTTCCCATGACAGTGTATTGATGCAACTTGTATTGTGTAGCACAACAGCAAACAGCTTGGCCTCTGGTGACAATTTTAGTACAAAGCACAAGGTGCATTAATAGTTTTCAATTGACTCAGAAGTGCACAGTTGTAATAAATAGTTGCAGAAATAAGATGTGGATACATTTCAGCTGGACATTTGAATTGTTTTCAACTACAAACCAAAAAAATATGTTTTTTTCTACCTAGCAATTTTCTATATTTTCTACCTAGCAATTACAAGCTGGCAAGTTTGTGGTAAATCTATACCTAAGTAAAATGTTTATCCCTAGATGGTGAAATTCCAAGTTATTTTTATTTTCTTCTTTATATTTTTATATATTTTCCAAATTTGCTCAAATGGGTATATACTATTTTTCACAATCAGAAATCAATCATTTAGAAATCTTCATATGGACAAATTTTCATGATAAAACTAAGTGTAATTAAACATTTTCTGTATTTTAAATGGTTCCTTTAAAGTCGGTATATTAGCGGTGCAGTAACCTACAAACTGTTTGGTGCTTTACTAAAAATGTAATTTGTGTACTAATAAAAATACAATCAGTTTCTTGAGGAATGCTTTTAGAGTGAAACTCTGAATATGAGCAAGTAAAAAAGAAATTCAATGGAGCCTTCTCCAAGTGTATCCCAAAACCTGGCTACCTTCTCTGTTTCCATGTATCCACCACTTTGGTCTTTAAAGGGCGAAACACGAGACATGAAGAGACAGTGACAGATTTCTCTAAAATCAAAATATAAAAATATAAGGAAAATTTAATAAGCAACATGAATCAAAAGCTGCAAGAGACGAACTGCAGTAAAATAACTTTTGCCTCATTTCACTGCTTCACTGTGTATTGCTCCTGCTGCTCGAACAGATTGCTGTATTCACTATATATATTTTATTAATATTTTATAGTGGCCTAACAATAGTTCAGGGACAGAGAAGCTAGATTGCTTTAAGAAGCTTAATACAAATTATTTATTTAAAAATTCTGCACATGAAAACACAAACTTTGTCTATATCTTTAACAATTCTACAGATTAATGTCTGGATTTAAGTTAATTTGAGATTCAAATCTATTGTTTAACAGTAATAAATTATTTTCATGGTCATTCTAATTATAGCCTAGAGGGGACCCTAAAGGAGAAAAGGAAAGAAGTCTCAATTTTGAAGAATGGAAAGATTGGGGTCCAAAAAACGTCACTAAGATTACACCTGCAGTCAACAAAATGCCACACTCAGCAGCCAACTTGCCATTGAGATTTGGGAGGACCATGGAAGAAGAAAGAGGCCCTGGGGCAATGGCCAACCTGCCTCTGAGATTTGGAAGAAACACAGAGGAAAGCATCTCGAGACGCATTCCTAACCTGCCCCAAAGGTTCGGGAGAACAACAGCCAAAAGTGTCGCCAAGACACTGAGTGATTTGCTCCAACAATCCATGCATTCACCACCTGCCAATGAGTTACTTTACTCCATGACCTGCCAGCCCCAAGAAATCCAGAATTCCCATCAAAAACAGCCAAGGTAAATACCTGAAAACCAGTTAAAATGCATGGCAGTTGTACAGAGCTGGTCCAGAAACTTTGAAAAGGATTACATCATTTCAAAAGAAGTTTCTAAGAAAGTTAAGTTTCTTAGAAGGAAAAAGGCAAAGACACAGGGAAATAAATACATGTAAATTAAGGCCAGGTATAAACATGACTACAGGTATAAAGCAATGAAATGGCTTCCCCTAAGTCATCCATCTCATTAGTCTATAGCCACACGTTAAGTAGGAACATGTGACGACAGGATTGGGAATTTAAGCCTATGACATATTGTCCAACATTTGACCTCTCTAACATAAAAGGTCCCATCTGAGGGAGTTGCCTGCAAGTGCAAAGGATACCATCTCAATATCCCAGTTTTCAAATTTAGAAGGTTTTCTTCCTCAATTTTAAATCAAAATATTTCCTTTGTTTCTGGATCTCATTTTATAAATAAGTTCTGTTATAATCATTCTTTGTATTAATTAATACGTATTTATTAAGTATCTACTATATACAAATCAGAGTGCAAGGTACCACAGGAAGTTCAGAAAATTAATAAGCTACCTACCTATCATTTTCTTGTAAAGAGTATATCTAAAAAGAAAAAAAAATTTATATAAAGTAGAACAGGACACTTTAATTAAGACCTGTAGGAAGTAAGGTGGCAAGCTGTGACACCTTATCCATGAGACCTTTTCATAATACTCCTGGTTTATTTTTTACCCCAGTACTTATCCCCATCTGACATATTACATATGTCAGGTCCATCCCCTTTACTAGAATTTCAGTTCTATAACTCCCATGTTTTCTGTCCTTTACTATATCCCCAGTACCTAGAACTGTGTCTGGCATGCAGTGAGTCCTCAATATTTTACAGAATGAATGAAATGATATTAGAAGCACTAATAAAGTCCTACAGAGCATCAAAAAGAAAGACAATGCCTCTACATGTGGGAATCTGGGGATGTTTCATGAGTTGGACTTTGAAAGGTGGTTCTATTTTGAACATTCAGAGACTGGTGGGAGGACAGAGGATGTTTTCAGGCAAAGAGGGAGTATGAGCAAAGATTCTAAAGCCAGGTGAGCCAAGAACAGCTGGAGTTCAGCTTGGCTAGAGCAAAGGGTATGTGAAGAGGAGAGGAGAGAAGGCGAGAAGGATGCGGTCAGAGCAGAGGGAGCTGACCTTCAAGGCCAGGTAAAGGACTTTGGACATTATTCATCAGGAAAAGAACGACTGAGGTTTCTGCTGAGGTCCTGAGATGTTATACAGAGGTAGAATTTTGCAACTAATCAGATGTTGGGAGTGGGGCGGTGATGAGGGAGAGCGATGAGTCAATGGTAAGTTTGTGAGTCTGAGTGCTCATTACAAATTCAGAATCCCATCAATATCTCACTCATTTCAAGGGCAACTCAATTCTACTCAAGTATAATTAGGCAATTAGGATCATGGCTTGTATTTTTATATGCTCTCACATGCTATTGTTCTGATGGATGAGAACATTTTGTACTGCTTACATTTTAGGAGACTGGGATTCAAGAAAAGAGATGATACAGAATTGAAACAAGAAAAATAAGAAATCTGGAGCCTGTCCCTAAAGATGATATGAAGCCGTGGCCTGTAATCTACAAATCACTCTCTAGTGAAGACAATGAGTGAAGAGTCCCTGCACTCTTTTAATGGGTTATCATTGAGAGCAATTTTTCCTTGTCCGTGCGGCTAGTACCTTGAAAGTTATACAAAACGACTTAAAGAATATTGTAATGTAAAGATGAAATAACTTTTGTCTAAATAAAAAGAGCATTGCAAGTACTTAAGAAGCCTCTGGTAATGGGGAGAGGAAGAGGGAGAGAGAGACGGAGGGAGAGAGAGAAGCCACGTCACCGCTTATGTAAAAGTCATGAACCCAGTTACACTTAAGTAAAAAATTAAGTAGAAGAGTAAACTGATAAATTTTATGATGAAAATTAAATAATTTAACAGAATAACATCATTGAGAAATAAATGAACGTAACAAATCACTTACAAACATGTTTTATATACCCGTTTTTCCATTGCATCAACTGTTAGTGAATCTACGATAGATTGAAATTTTTTTAAAAAGGAATCAAAGACAAAGGTAATTATTAGATACTTCTCCTCTACCTATATCTGGAAATTTGCCTTCTGTTGTGTCTCTTTTATCTTAATTTAATATTTCAAGTTTTTGATTTAGAGAAAAAGTCTGGTCACTCAAACTAACAATTTATAAACACAATGCACCACAACACAAATGAATAGTGATTCAACTTTAGTCGTAAGAATATGAAGTCCATAGTCAGATATAACTAGTTTATTGAGCAATCTCAACTCCATGGGGTACAAACCAGAAATGGTATTATTTTTCTCCCATCCTGCCCCGACCTGGGCCGTGTTGAATCTCCTTTTCCTGCTGAGTAGAGATCCCTTAATGATACCCTGGACAGACTCTATAACTTCCTCATCACTTCTTGATATTAAAAAACTCAGTCAAGTCCAGTTGAAGATGCCAACCTCATCACCAAAGCAAAGGGAGGGATAGGGGTGGGAGATCAAGAGTAGCTGTCTCATCCTCTCTATAAAATGTTGCTGCTTCTTGAAATCCAGCCATTTGTGACAACATGGATGGACCTTGAGGGTATTATGCTGAGTGAAATGAGTCAGAGGGAGAAAGTCAAATACCATATGATCTCACTCATAAGTAGAAGATAAAAACCACGACAAACAAACACATAGCAATGGAGATTGGATTGGTGGTTTCCATAGGGGAAAGGGGGGGAGGGCAAAAGGGGTGTTAGGCTCACATGTGAGGGAATGGACTATAATTAGTTTTTGGGTGGTGAACATGATGTAATCTACACAGAATTTGAAATATATTACGATGTACATCTGAAAGCTATATAATGTTATAATCCAATGTTACTGCAAATAAAAAGAAAGAGCAGTCAAGAATACAATCCCAATTCCAATTGCAATAAAAAGAATAATATATCCAAATTCAAAAAAGAAAATGTTGCTGCTTCTACAAGTGAGTTCTTCTGGAAGCACTACAGGGACCTTCACACTGCTCAGGTCACTGACCTAAGAGAACTGGATGCTCCTTGATCTCTTCCAACTGCTCTCATCTCATCTGTACTCCCCATAGTCTCTTATTGCCAGAAAGAAAGGTTCAAGCCAGCCACCTTCTCAGCATCTACTTGATCCATAGAAAATGCAGACACCCTTGCCATGCCAAGGGTGGGATTGTAGGCTGCCCCACACTGCCCCTATTTGTCTCCAACCCTCTTTGCCCTGCTTAGGAGGGGCAGGGGAAGATCAGCAAGTCTACTGACTAAGCAAACAATCAGTCAGAAATGAACTGCCAGTCCCCCCTTCACGACTCCACTCTCCATGAATGATTTTCTAGGAACCTCTCTTGCTTGGCTTTGGAGTGAGAGGCATCTGCTTCAGGTCCCCTCCAGGCCAACTTCTCACACACAGCTGGGAGAGGCACAGACCGAGGCAGGGGCTGGTGTGGCTCTGACACCTCTTCACAAACCCTGAAGTAGTGTCTGGCCCCTGCCAACCATGGTTTTCATTATAATGTCAAGTATCTAGTGCTGCTGTACCTGTAGATTTGGTCCACAGTCGCCCATTCTGAGCAACAGAGAAATTATCATGTAACATCCTGCTACACTAGTAAAGAAAAAGAAAGAGCCACTTTATCCCTTAATACTATACAACACAAGGAAACTTCCTGTCATAGAACATGGGTTCTTTACCTAAACCTTTGAAATTTATGGAAAAGGTTAAGTGAATAACCAGGTGTCAGCGGTCCCCTTATCTACTTGGCTTACTCTGTTTTAGTCCTTTACACCAGCTGCCACAAGAAATCCATTCACATGGGGAATTTTGCGACTTCTCTGGGATCTTGGGGAGGAGTCACATTGCACAGCATTTCACTGACAGAGTCTTGATTAGACAAGCCTCTTCTCCCAAGTCTCTCTTTAATTGGACCCGTAGCAGGGTGCCCTTCTCTTCTGACCTCTGTGGCTCAGCCCAGGGTGGCTTTATGGGCATGCAACCCATGCAGTCACACAGGGCCCTCACTTAGTTAAATACTCCACTGTCACTGTCTTGAAATTCTTAATTTTGAACAAGGAGTCCTACAGTTTTATTTTGCACTCGGCCTCACATTACGTAGCCTGTTCTGGTCCTCCTAAACTTCGTCCTGCTGGCTCCTCTGCCCATACCCCCAGCATCCAATTCCTCCCCATGTTTATTAATCAGAGTAGCTTCCATTTCCTACATGAAATTCAAGGGCCAGCCTGTCATGCAGGCTTGGGAGGTCTGCTTACATCCTGCAGTGGGTGTAAAATATAACTGCACACCTCATGAAATATGGTCAAAATGCATATTTATTTTTATGTCCCACTACCCCCTTTAAAATGTAAGGGATGGGGAAGGGGTGTGAAGAAATCGTCTCTGGTCCTGGATGGAAATTTGGGCAGATGTCATGAACTTCGTTGCTGCTCTTAAGTGATGTCAGAACTTTGGCCTCTCTAAGTCCAAAACACACATTCTCAATTCCAGTGTGATAAACATTTTAATTTGCATTCAGCCATTCATTCATTCATTCTCCACTGTTCCCATTGGAAGCCAGAGTTGGGGGACAAGAGTGTGGTTGACTTCTGCTTCTCTTCCAGCCTCACCTGCTTCCTCACTCTCTGGCCACTTTGTTGGACTCTGCTGGGAAGGAAGAAAATTTCAGAGGAGAGACAAGAGGGAGGACAGTTGTTACCAGGCTGGATGGATTCAGTCTGGGGACCCAGAGGATGGTACCTCCCACTATTGTTGGACCCTCTCCCTGCAACTGTTCTGTCTCCCAGGATATCTTTCAATCCCCAGGCTGGCCTCCACCCTCCCTCTCACAGGCACTCACTCCATTACGCCCATTTCTTTCCCAGGGGTCCTGTTGAGTAGGATTCAAAATAGCTTCTGTAAATCTCTTTTTCCCACAGCCTATATCTGATCACCCATGGCTCTCCCTCCACACTGGGTGTGGTTCCAAGATGCCTCTTCTGTTCCACTGCCCCCAGAACTCTTTAGCTTTTGGCCTGGAGTTGAGTACCAGTCCTTTCTTTCTCTCAACCACATGGAACATATTTCCTCATCATAGGGAAGCCCCTCCCTGGTGAAGAGTAAGGGATGCAGTAATCTCAGACTCCTGGGTGTGGGTAGGGGGCATTTACAGCAAAGCAACAACACTCTCCCAAGAAATCCCTTCATAAACCCAAATCCTATCCTTTTATAGTCTCCAAGTGGGTAATGGAATTCAGGATGGGTGGAACAACTTGCCAAACACTTCTTTCAAAAAGTCTGCAAATGGTGATATGGCTTTGGAATTTTACATCTATTAGATTTTGGTGTTCTGGTTAAAACTTTAGTTTTGACATCATTTGCAACAGAGATGGATCTCTTCTTAAAAGGAATGCTTACAGTTGCTAAAAATGACATTTTCTCTGAATCATCAGACATATATGTGCATTTTCTGGGGAGGGAGTTTACACTTCTTGGGTAAATTCTCAGTGGGGTTTGTGATCCCATAAAGTTTGAGCATCACTGCAATAGAAGATTTTTATTTCCAGATTTATTTTAAATTGATATCTAATTCAATTTATAAATGAACATTGTTATCTGATCAACCATTTCACTGCTGAGAACATAATGCCAAAACAATCAGAATCACTTAAGTGGTTTAGCCCAATATTCCTACAAATACTGTCTTTTTCCAGTAGCATAAAATAGAGGTAAAGAGGTAATTAAGCTCTTCTCCTCAGCGTGCTCTCCCGGGCACATCCCCCAAATACCCCATTATTTATCCCTCCTCTTCTTCTCCAACACTTCCCTTCCCCAAGGAAATTCCATTTGGATTGGTTCTAACTTAAACCTCAGCCAGCCTGTAAAGGTGAGTAGGGTGTGGGGGGTTTGAGAGAAAGCTGGGGATAACACATTATACGTCAACAATTTTCATGGAAGTCGACTTTCATGTGATCTCAGGTTCACATTTCATACATCATACTATGACAATGACCTTGAGAATATAAAAAGGAAAAAAAAAATGTACCGACTCTGACACAAATTTCTCAGCAAGAAAAATGAAAGGTCAGTGTTCACCTAGGTGTGACCAACAAAATGAAATAGTCAAGAAAAGTGAGAGTATTGGCCTCCACTTACTTCATGTGTGCTTTTTCTTTTTCTTTTCTCCTAAAGATCTTCCTGCAAACATTATGTCACACTCTTCCTTTGGAACTTAACATATTTAATAAACATACCAAACTACATGTTATTCCCTGGAAACAGGCACTGTCACATTTTTGTGCCTTTGTCTAATTCCTTCAGCTCAAAGGCCACTTTTGTACATATCAAAATCCTTCAAGACCTGTGTCAAATTCGGATGCAGCCGCATGTTACAGACAACCCAAATTACATTATTTTCACCAAATGAGACATTTTTTTCCTCACACAAAAATGTCTGGAAGAAAGCAGTTCTGGACTGGTGTGGGAATTCCACAGTCACCAAGGATCCAGATTCCTGCCATCTTTCTGTTCCACTGTTCTAAGCACATGGCACCCACCAGGCCATCATGTCCCTTCCAGGCAGCAAAACAAAGGAGCAAGGCAAAGGGGTGTTCTTTTTCCAAAGGGACCATTTAAAGATCACCATCAAGAGTGACATCAGCAACATGGCAGAGTGAGCCGTTCCTTTTGTCTCTCCTCCTCTGAATTACAACTAAACAGACATTCATCAAACAATGGAGGATACCCACACAGCACAACAGGATGCCTGAGAGATCCACACAGCTATACATCCAAAGATGGATGGACTGGATCTCTGGGAAGCAGTAGAGATAAGTGAAGACACCTCTCCCCCTCCCTGGCAGCAGCAAGCCAGGTCACAGGTCCCCACACAGTGGCTGGCACTACTCTAGGAGGATGTGGTGGCAGTTAGGTGCATGCGCGAACACTATCCCAGGCTGCAGGAGTGCCCAGTATGTCACAGCAGTCCCACCAGTGGGAATGCTCCCTGGCATGACTGTAGGAGGAGGTGGCAGCATCCCTGCACACATGCAAATGCTATCCCAGCCTGCAGGAGCACCCACCATGCTGCCACAGCCCCACCAAGTGACCTTGGCTCAGACTCAGCAAAGTAGCACTGCTCACCAAGCATAGAAGAAGATGCCACTGTAAGCGGAGGTGGTGGCAGCCCAGAGCACATGCAAATGCTATCCTAGCCTGCAGGAGCACCCACCATACCCACACAACTTTCAGCAGACAGCATGGAAGCAGAAACACAGCTCCTGCCTCGCTCTAGCAGTGGCAGGGAGAATCTGGGACCCGATACCATCCCAAATATGCCAGCAAAGGGTCAGTTCATCAAACACCACGAAAAACTATGGTAACACTTTAGAGTGGAAGGAAAATGACAAGTCTCCAGAAACCAACCCTGAAGTCACAGAAATTTACAATCTAAATGACAAAGAATTCAAAATAGTTGTCATAAGGAAACTCAATGAGTTACATGAAAACCCATAAAGACAGTTCAATGACCTCAGGAATAAAACAAATAAGCAGAAGGAATACTTCACCAAAGAGATTGAAACTATTAAAAAAAACACACACACACACAGAAATTCTGGATATGAAGAACACAATTAATGAGCTAAAAAATAATCTAGAATCCTTAAAAAATAGAGCTGACATTATGGAGGACAGAATTAGTGATTTAGAGGATGGAAATATAGAAATGCTTCAAGTGAAGGGGGAGAGAGAACTAAGATTTTTTTTAAAATGAAGGAATTCTTTGAAAAATATCCAACTCATTATTAGGAGAAGCAACATAAGGATTATAGGTATTGCAGAGGGAGCAGAGAGGGAGAAAGAGGCAGAAAGCTTCTTCAAAGAATTGATAGCTGAGAACTTCCCATACCTGGGGAAAGAAGTGGACTTACAAGTACATGAAGCCAATAGAACTCTTAATTACATCAATGCAAAAAGACCTTCTCCACGGCATATAATAGTAAAACTGGCAAAAGTCAATGACAAAGAAAAATATTAATGGCAGCAAAGCAGAAGAAAACAATCTATAAAGGAACTCCTATCATACTTTCGTGGATTTCTCAGCAGAAACCTTACAGGTTAGGAGAGAATGGAATGATCTATTCAAAATACTGAAAAATAAAAACTTTCAGCCAAGAATACTCTATCCAGTGAAACTATCCTTCAGATTCAATAAAGAAATAAAAGCTTTCCCAGATAAAATCTGAGGGAGTTCATTACCACTAGACCTCCCTTACATGAAATGATGAAGGAAGCCCTCTTACCTGAAACAAAAAGGTAAAAGTCTACAAAGCTTTGAGCAAGGAGATAAATAGATAGACAAAATTAGAAAACTGCAGCTCTCTATCAAACACGTAATTATAATATAAAAGATAAAAGGAAGGAAAGCATCGGAAATAACTATAAAAACTTCAATTTAGTCACAAACTCACAACACAAAACAGAATAATTAATGACAACAATAGCTCAGAAGGGGAAGAGGCAAGGGATGGAACTCCTTAGGCTAATGGAGATAAGAGGCTATCAGAAAATGGACTATCTCATCTATGAGATCTTTTATACAAACCTCACGATAACAACTAAGGAAAAAATCAGAGCAGCCACAATTCATAAATAAAGAGAAAATGGAGAAATCCATCACAGAAAAACACTAAATTGAAATGGCAGGAAGAAATACAAGGAAAGAAATACAATGGAAATATAGAACAACTGGAAAACAAGAGATAAAATGGCAGGATTAAGCATTCATATATCAATAATCACTCAAATGCATTATTAAATGTAAATGCATTGAATTCTCCAATCAAAAAAATATTAAATGTAAATGCACTGAATTCTCCAATCAAAAGACACAAAGTAGCTGGAGGGATTGAAAAACAAGACCCAACAATATGCTGCCTTCAGGAAACACATCTCAACCCTAAAGACAAACATACACTCAGAGTGAAGGGATGGAAGATGATACTCCAAGATAATAGCAAACAAATGAAAGCAGGTGTTGGCATACTTATATCAGACAAAGCAGACTTCAAAATAAAAAAGACAATGAGAGACAGAGAGGGGCAGTATATAATGATAAAAGGGTCATTCCACCAAGAGGACATAACCCTAACACAGGAGCACCAAAGCATACAAAGCAACTATTAACAGACCTAAAAGGAGAAATTAACAGCAACACATTAATTGTAGGGGAGCTCAATACCCCACTTACAGCAATGAGTAGATCATCCACTCAGAAAGTCAACAAGAAAATAGTGGATTTAAATGCAAAACTAGATCAGGTGGACTTAATAGATATATATAGAACATTCCATCCAAAAACAGTAGAACACATCCTTCTCAAGTACACATAGAACATTCTCAAAGATGGACCATATGTTGGGAAACAAGGCAAACCTCAATAAATTTAAGAAGATTGAAATCCTATCAAGCATCTTTTCCAACCACAATGTTATGAAACTAGAAATCAACTACAAGAAAATACTAGGAAAGTCATAAACATGTGGAGACTAAACAACATGCTACTGAACAACCATTGGATCAATGAAGAAATCAAAGGAGAAATTACAAAACACCTGGAGACAAATGAAAATGAAAATACAACATACCAACTCATACGGGATGCAGCAAAAGCAGTGCTAAAGGGGAAATTCCTAGCAATACAGGCCCACTTCAACAAAAAAGAAAAATCTCAAATAAGTAATCTTAAACTACACCTAAAAGAACTAGAAAAAGAAGAACTAACAAAGCCCAAAGTCAGCAGAAGGAGGGAAATAATAAAAATTAGAGCAGAAACAAATGAAATAGAGACTAAAAAAGCAGTAGAAAGGATCAATGAAGCTAAAAGCTGGTTCTTTGAGTAAACAGAATTGACAAATTTTAGCCAGACTCACCAAAAAAGAAGGCTCAAATAAATAAAATTAGAAATGAAAGGGGAGAAATTACAATGGATACCACAGAAATACAAAGGATTATAAAGGAATACTATGAAAAGCTATATGTCAACCAATTGGATAACCTAGGAGAAATGGATAAATTCTTAGACTCATACAACCTCCCAAAATGGAATCAAGAAATAGAGAATCTGAACAGACCAATCACAAGTAAAGAGATTGGAACAGTAATCAAAAACCTTCAACAAAACAAAAGTCCAGGACCAGACGGCTTCTCTTGGAGAATTCTACCAAACATTCAAAGAAGATTTAATACCTATCCTTCTGAAAGTATTCCAAAAACTTGAAGAAGACGGAACACTTCCTAACTCATTCTATGAGGCCAACATTACCCTGATACCAAAACCAGGCAAGGACAATACAAAGAAGGAAAACCACAGGCCAATATTACTGATGAAAATAGATGCAAAAACCCTCAACAAAATAGTGGCAAACCGAATACAACAATACTTTAAAAGGATCTTACACTATGATCAAAGTAGGATTTATACCAGGGATGCAGGGATGGTTCAACATCTGCAAATCAATAAGTATGAAACACTACATTAATAAAATGAGGAATAAAAATCACATGATCATCTCAATAGATGCAGAGAAAGCACGTGACAAGAATCAACATCCATTTATGATTTTTAAAAACTCTCAATAAAATGGGTATAGAAGGAAAATACCTCAATATAGTAAAGGCCATATATAACAAATCCACAGCCAAAATCACGCTTAAGGGTGAAAAACTGAAAGCCATCCCTCTGAGGACAGGAACAAGACAAGGGTGCCCATTCTCACCGCTCCTTTTCAACATAGTACTGGAGGTTTGGGGCAGAGCAATTAGGCAAGAAAAAGAAATAAAAGGTATCCAAATTGGAAAGAAAGAAGTGAAACTCTTGCTATTTGCAGATGACATGATTTTATATATAGAAAACCCTAAAGAACCCATCAGAAAACTATTGGAAATAATCAACAACTACAGAAAAGTTGCAGGGTATAAAATCAACTTACAAAAATCAGTTGCATTTCTATACACTAATAATCAACTAGTAGAAAGAGAACTCAAGAATACAATCCTATTTATAATCGCAACAAAAAGAATAAAATAGGAATAATTTAACTAAGGAGGTGAAAGACCTATACACTGAAAACTATAAAACATTATTGAAAGAAATCAAAGAAGACATAAATAAATTGAAAGATATTCCATGCTTATGGATTGGAAGAACAAAAATGGTTAATATGTCCATATTACCTAAAGCAATCTACAGATTCAATGCAATCCCAATCAGAATCCCAATGACATTCTTCACGGAAATAGAACAAAGAATCCCAAAATTCATATGGAACAACAAAAGACCCCAAACAGCCACAGCAATCCTGAGAAAAAAGAACACAGCTGGAGGCATCACAATCCCTGACTTAAAAATATACTACAAAGCTATAGTAATCAAAACAGCATGGTACCGACACAGAAACAGACACACAGATCAATGAAACAGAAGTAAAAGCCCAGAAATAAAACCACACATCTACGGACAGCTAATCTTTGACAAAGGAGATAAGAACATAAGATGGAGAAAGGAAAGTCTCTTCAATAAACGGTGTTGCGAAAACTGGACAGCCACATGCAAAAGAAGGACAGTAGACCATTATCTTACACCATACACAAAAATTAACTCAAAATGGATTAAAGACTTGAATCCAAGACCTGAAACCATAAAACTCCTAGAAGAAAATATAGGCAATACACTCTTTGACATCACTCTTAGAAACATCTTTTTGAATACCATGACTACTCAGGCAAGGGAAACAAAAGAAAAAATAAACAAATGAGACTGCTTCAGACTAAAAATCTTCTGCAAGGCAAAGGAAACCATGAACAAAGCGAAAAGACAACCCATCAACTGGGAGAAAATATTTGCAAATCATATATTCGACAAGGGGTGGGTTAATTTCCAAAATATATAAAGAACTCATACAACTCAACAACAAAAAAACAAACAACCCAATCAAAAAAGTGGGTAGAGGATATGAATAGATATTTTTCCAAAGAAGATATACAGATGGCCAAGAGGCACATGAAAAGATGCTCAACATCACTAATTATTAGGGAAACGGACATCAAAACTACAACGAGATATCACCTTACACCTGTCAGAATGGCCATAATGACCAAGACAAAAAATAACTGTTGGAGAGGATGTAGAGAAAAGGGAACCCTCATACACTGCTGGTGGGAATGCAAACTGGTGCAGCCACTATGGAAAACAGCATGGCAATTTCTCAAAAAATTAAAAATAGAGATACCAGCTATCCCACTACTGGGTATTTATCCAAAGAACTTGAAATCAACAATTCAAAGAGACTTATGCACCCCTATGTTCATTGCAGCATTATTCACAATAGCCAAGACATGGAAGAAACCCAAGTGTCCATCAACTGATGAATGGATAAAGAAGATGTGGTGTATACATATATACAATGGAATACTACTCAGCCATAAAAAAGACAAAATTGTCCCATTTGCAACAACATAGATGATATCGATATTGAGGGTATGATATTAAGCAGAGTAAGCCAGACAGAGAAAGACAAACACCACATGACTTCACTCATATATGGAAGATAAACAAATTCATGGATAAAGAGAACAGATTAGTTGTTACAGAGGGGAAGGGGGCTGGGGGGTGGGCGAAAGAGGTAAAGGGGCATATATGTATGGTGACAGATAAAAATTAGACTATTGGTGGTGAGCATGATGCAGTCTATACAGAAACTGACAAATAATAATGTACACCTGAAACTACAGAATGTTATAAACTGCTATGACCTTAATAAAATAATTGAAAATATAAAATAAATAGAAAAGATCACCATCCAACAACTTCCTCTTTCATGTCATTGGCTACCCCAATCTGCAATTAAGGCTAGGAAATACAGTTTCTCCATTGGGCACATTGTCCCAATCACTATTACTATGGAAAAAAAGAGTATGGGTTTTGGATGGACAACTAGACAGGTCTGCTCAGCCTTGACAAGCCAGCTTCCTTGTTATATAAAATATACAGCATATTTTGACATTTCTCCTTCACTAGACTTGGGGTTTTTTTAATTGAGATATAATTGATATATAACACTGTATCAGTTTTAGGCATAAAACATACTGATTTGATATATGTATATACAGTCATGCATCGTTTAACAATGGGATATTTCTGAGAAATGCATCATTAGGGGATTTCATTTTTGTGAAAACATGATAGAGTGTACTTACACAAACCTAGATGGTACAGCCTACTACACAGCTAAGCTATATGGTACTAATCTTACAGGAGCCCCATCGTATATGCAGTCCCGTGTGACCAAAATATCATTATGCGGCACATGACTATATTGCAAAAGGATTACCACAATAATTTTAGTTAACATCCATCCCCACCCAAAGTTAAAAAATTTTTTTTGTATGATGAAAACTTTTAAGACTTACTCTCTTAGCATCTTTCAAATATACAATACAGTATTGTTAACTATAGTCATGCTGTATACTACATTCCCAAGACTTATTTATCTTATAACTAGAAGTTTGTAGCTTTTGATCACCTTTATTCATTTCGCCTACCCCTCACCCTCTGCATCTGGCAACCACCAATCTGTTCGCTGTATCTGAGTCAGATTTTTATTTTAGATTCTACATATAAGTGGAAATTAAAAATAGAACTATCATATGATCCATCAATTTCACTTCTGGGTATTTATCCAAAGAAAATGAAATCACTATCTCAAAACGGTGTCTGCGTCCCCATGTTCACTGCCGCATTATTTACAAGAGGCAAGATATGGAAACAACCTAAATGTCCATTGATAGATAAATGGATTTTAAAAATGTGAGAGATATACATTTTAAAAATTTACCATTTTAACTATCTTTAGGTATGCAATTGAGTGGTATTAAGTGCATTTCACTTGCATTTTCACACAGTTTAGCACTATTCTCTAATTATTCTCACACTATTAATACCTGAATAACCATACTCAAAGCTTTGGTGTCATTTTGCTTACCAAAAAGTTACTATGACAACAGGTTTGATGCTCTTTAGAGATGCCCTGACTCTTACAGACTAATATTACTTAGGAATTTCGCATCTTCATCATAACATTAAATTTTTCCAATATTCCCTTTAAGCTTTTTGAAAGAGGGTGATTGTTGCTAAACTTTTTTTCTCCTAAACCATTTTATCATCTCACCAGGTCCTAATATATTGGATTCACCTGGGGCCAGAGCTAGCGCTTCTTTGGAAATACCTGGGACAACAAAGACTTCTGTTGACAGTTAGAGGTGAGGAGACATTTATTTCAGACAGTAGTGAAAATGAAGAGTTTGGTAGTTTAACTTGCCTGAGAAATGGAGAATGGTCAACAATCATCCATATGTTTCTTTAGAGCACTTTTCTCTGAACTTCAGGATCTATGGCATCTCTCCTAATAGCCCTTTTTTGTTTTTCATGTATTATGAAGTTTTCCTCTCCTCATATAACATTAATGTAATATATCTTATCCTATGTGTAACTCAGGAAATGGGAAGTATTACCATCCATTATTCTCTTCCTAAACATAGGAACTAAAGTCTAAATGAATTCAAATAGGAAAATCAATATTAGAATCAGGAGTAGAATTAAATCATAATGAGATTAATGTCAAATTAATACTCTGTTTGTAGAGGTACAGAAATATTATTTTAATCCTGAAGAAAAATTATCTCAAATTATTTTTACTTCTTGCCAGATTTCCAGGCATTGGTATATTGTGGTTAAAATAAATAAAACTATTGTTTCCCTTTCTTAAAATATGCAGCAATAATAATTAGCTACAGCAATGCACCTACATAATTTTTAAACCGCTTTTAAAATGTAATTTTCTCTTGTAATTGAAAGCACTAAGTGTAAGCGACATTGCAAAATTACTTTTAACCACTAGAGGGCAGAAAACGCTCCACATTTGCACTTCGGTAATTTTACATTCCTAGACCAAAACAATAACCGCTACCGCCACCAGCACCACGACAAAATGTCTTTAAGAACTTCTTGTTTTATACTGTAAAATACACTGTACACTTAAGGCTCAGTTAACAACTTTAAAAGTTTAAACTAGCACACAATCACCTCAATTCAACAGTTTATAGGAGGCAAAAGTAAACCTAACTTTTTCACTCTGAGTTTAGTTATGAGTTAAGGATTACTAGCACAGAGGAACTGGTACATCCTTAAGGAAAGGCAGAGTACTTAAAACAAAATAAGCAAACAGTGACCATTAAGAATCAGCAAGATTCTTTTTACATTAAAATATCTGCAATGAAATGCAAAGGCTGTATTTATTATAAAACTGAAATAGTCCCTAATGTCAAAAATCGATCAAATGCTAAAATATTTACGTCTGACTCTCTAATTTCTACACGTAGTTTCTTTTACCACACACCAACTGTAGGTCTAATTGTGACAAAGATGTTTTTAGTTTCCTCTTAATGTCTTTCTGACCTAATTAACTTTTGTTTCCCTCCCAATTAAGCCATTTGCATTTCAGTAACCAAAGCATTACTTTCTTTAATTAGAAACCACAACCTCTTCACTTTTTCACTCTCATTAATTAAAATGCATCATGATAAATTAAGCCATTTGGATTTCAGTCTGGGTGGATGACATTTTAACAACTGCCCCTTCAACCTTCTCTCCCTGTCAATCTTGGCCATGTCCTACATCACAGGACAGCAGGAGGGCAATGGTGGCAGCCTGACAGAGGAATGGAGCAGGCATGGAGCCAGGGGTTATACATCACTGAAGTCAGCGATTTCTCTGATGCATGAGCCTTCACTTGCCAGTCAAATCTGATAAGGCTTTTACCTTGTAGGGTTATGCATGACCTTACCCAAGGCACTAAATCATTTCTGAAGTCTTGTTTCTTACCCTAAGCAAACCTGCGCTCCCCAGTTTTCAGGTCTGTGGGCGCTATTCATTCTAATACTAATGAACACAGTGCAGTGGTACAGAAAAGCCGGGGGGTGGAACAGCATAGAGGTGTCACTTCTTTTGGACTAATGAAAGCAATGCACTTCTAAAATCAGGGCTAGTCATAGAAGAGAAAAGCTTCTCATACAGATCTTCCTCGACTTACAATGGGGTTACATCACGATAAACCCATCATAAGTTGAAAATATTAAGTCATAAATGCATTTAACACCCCTAATCTACCAAACATCATAGCTTAGCCTAGCCTGCCTTTAACGTGCTCAGAACACACTAGCCTACAGTTGGGCCAAATCATCTAGCACAGAGCCTATTTTATAATAAAGTGTTGAATATCTCAAGTAATTTATTGAATACTGTACTGAAAGTGAAAAATAGAATGATTGTTATGGGTACAGAATTGTTTTAAGTGTATCAGTTTTCTAACCTTGTGACCACGTGGCTGGCTGGGAGTTGTGGTTCACTCCTGCCGCCCAGCATCACAAGAGAGTATTATATCGCATATTGCTATTGGGTTCATTACTAAATGACCGCATAGTTCATTAGCTATTCAAGGCAAAACACTCAAGTTAATATTAAAGTGCCATTTAACGCATTCGTAGTTTAATTTTAAAGCCAGCAGAGTATATATTTTTAATTGTCATCCTAGTAAGTAGATATATATACTGGAACCAATGAGGTTTTAAGTTTTGCCATTTTTTAAATTGTATATTTTAAAGTCACTGAAAGAGGCTTTCCAACACATCTTCTAGACAAGGAGTAAGACTCATAACTTTTTCTTTTAAAAAATACTCATGAAATCACTATGTCAAGGAGACATCTGCACCTCCAAATTCACTGCAGCATTATTTACAGAAGCCAAGACATGGAAACAACCTAAATGTCCATCGACAGATGAATGGATAAAGAAAATGTGATAAATATATACAAGGGAATACTATTCAGCCATAAAAAGGAAGGAAATCCTGTCATTTGCGACAACATGGATGGACCTTGAGGGCTTTATGCTAAGTGAAATAAGTCAGAGAATGACAAATACTGTATGATCTCTCTTATATGTAGAATCTAAAAAAACCCCTGACTCATAGTAAAAAGAGATCAGATTTGTGGTTGCCAGAGGCAGAGGTGGGAGGTGAAGGAATTGAGTCAAGGTCGTCAAAAAGTACCAATTCCCAGTTATAAGATAAATACACAGGTGATGTAATGTACAACAGGATGACTATAGCTTACAAAGCTGTATGGTCTATTTGAAAGTTGCTAAGAGAGTAAATCCTAAAAGTTCTCGTCACAAGGAAAAAATTATTTTTTGTAACTATATGAGGTGATAGATGTTAACAACTAAAATTACTGTGGCAATCGTTTCATAATATATATGTGTATCAAGTCATTATGCTGTACACCTTAAATTTATACAGCGTTATATGTCAATTACATCAATAAAACGGGGGAGGAGAAAAGATCAAAAAAATACTCTTAACTGCCAAGAAGTACTAAGTCCCTCAAAACCTCATTTTATTCATTATCAAACACCACTTGGTTAGAGGTCTCTAAACAGACCTTAAACAAGGTTATAGAGTATAATTCATGCTTTACATTGTTATATACTTTCTGCATATTCTCTCCTCGAAGGTTAAAGATCTAACTTTAGTGGTTTGGAATTTTTGTCAACCCAAACATAATATTCTATGCACACAGTTTTTTCCTTCCCAAATTTCATCTTCCCTGCTGGAAGGATTACTGGTGACACAAAGAATACATTAAGCTAAATGAGGTGGTGAAAGAGAGATCAACACATCAGGAGAAGCAGAAAGGGGATCTGAGTCTACTGTCCCCACTGGTGGCCTTGACAGACCTAAGAAGTCAGTCATTTTGAGCACCCCTGGATGGGAGGCTACTTCGTGTTGGTGGAGTCACATGTATATAACCTGATGGCTGAGGCAATGTGAATTAAAGGATAAAAGCCTAGAATCAGGAGTGTTGGTCAAATAGACCTGACGTTCCTGAGAACCTTTCAGATGGGGAAGTATTTCCAAAGAGAACAATTATTTTACGAAGATCTGACAATGAATTTTTTCTTCTCTGTAAATTTTATTTGAAAATAACAAAGTTAAAAATAAGTAATTGCATTTTCCTACCCTTTACACTCGTTTGACCTAAAATAAAATTTCAAACACTAGAACCTGGAGATTATCACCACACATCCTGGTCTATCAACCTGGAGTGACCCCACCTTCCCTGGTATCACAACCGCCCACATACACACTTACACGGGGCTGGTGATGCAGCTTCATCAGACAGCGCCGGTTAAATCTATTGTGCTCATTTATTACCTCCCAGGGAGAATCAAGCCATGAGGAAATGGGACACAGGTCGAGCATGCGAAAAAAGTAGAGTATGGAATGTACTGGAAGGCTGGGTACATGAAATAGGCTCAGCTGACGGGGAATTCAATGAGAGGGAATTTAATGGGGGATCTTGAAAAGACTGGAGTAGCAAAAACGTTAAGGTGGACTTCGAGAAACTTTTGGGGAAAAAAGATGTATAAAGGGGTCAAAGAGAAAGGTAAACTTCACCTTGGGATTCTCCCTGGGAGGTAATAAATGAGCACAATAGATTTAACTGGCGCTGTCTGATGAAGCTGCATCACCAGCCCCGTGTAAGTGTGTATGTGGGCGGTTGTGATACCAGGGAAGGTGGGGTCACTCCAGGTTGATAGACCAGGAGTTCACAAGTCTATCTCCAGCATGATTTATTCTTCCAGGCTTAGTGGGTGATAACCACAGGAGTCGGGAGAAAGGAGCATGGACTAAGACAGAGACCAGGAATAGAAAATTACCACCTTGCCTACTCCAATACACCTTTCTTTCCCTCACATCAACTAACACTCACCTAAAAGGCACAGCACAAAATGAATACCCACTAGTGGGTTGATTAAAAAGTTGTAAAACAGAGAATGGCACCCTTCTCAGAGGTGGTGGTCACTCTCTCCCCCACCTTCTTCTGTGTTCCTCCTGCAGGCCAGTTCTAGCCCCTCCCAAAACATAACCTTCCCACATCCCAGTCCTTCTCGGGGGCTCCGTTCTCAGCCATCACGGAAACTAACTGCCCTTTAGGCGCAGAAAGGTGGTTCACATTCGTTTCTTTGGGGCAGGGGAGAGGTTAGTCGTAACTGCGGTAATCAAGGTGGGTCTAGATCCTTGGGGACTGGGTGGGGCACGCACAGCCACCCTGCCCGTTTGCCACGTCCGCACCCACCCAGGGGAGGAAGAGCCGAGGCTCTCACTGGGCGCAACCCTTGCAGACTCCTTTGGAAGCCACCCTCGATCTGGCCGCACTGTCCCTGGGTCCAGCGAGGAGAGGCAGAGGGGCAGGACGGGTCGGACGCCCTCGCCTCACCGGGGTCTCCTCCGCCCCTCTACCCTGGCCCTGAGCTCTTCCTCCGCCCAGCGCACAGGAGAGAAAACCCCGGCCGGAGGAAGTCCGCTACAACAGATAGCGGAGAAAAAGGAGAAAACGACGCCTCCGCCAGAGGACGCCTGCGGCCAAGGCAAGGCGGGGAGCAGGGGGCGGGGAAGAGGCGGGGCCGGGGGATGGGGCGGGGCTTAGGCCGTGGACAGGGCAGAGGGCCTGGGACAGCGGAAGAGTCTGTTTTGCCTCGGGTCTGGGTGTCTGGTACTGTCTGAGTTCCCGTTGCATTTCCGGTTCTTACTGGTCCCGGAGCCCCTGGGCTGGCTTCCTGTGAAACTTCTAAGAGCTGCCCGCCGCCCCCTGGCCGCCGACCCGCAAGAATGCGTTACCTAGTGCCACGGTCACGGTCGCCGTCACAGGCACCCTCAACCCCGCCCCCGGCCACCCGCGGTCCCTCTCTCTCCCTCACCCGCACCTGCCCGCACGCTTCCCGGGGCCGCAGGTGCGGACGACAGCGGAATTCCACGCCCCGCAGTGGCCCGTCAGCCCTGGAAGGAGAAGGGGAGGCGCGGTCCCGGGCCGCTCCCAGCCTGATGTCCCAGGTGCGTCGGAACCCCCGAGGCACGGCCCGGCAGGGCGCTGATGGTCCCGGCGGCTCGGCTTAGCTCCCGGGCCCGCGTCCTCGCCACCGCGCCCTTGGCTTCCCAGTCCACATCCGAGGGAGGAGTGAGATTCTCACGCTTTGGGGTCCCGCTCAGGCTACACCACTGACTCCCCCCGTCTCTGCAAAGGACTTCTCTCGTTCAGGCTTCCCGAAGCCTTTAGAAGCACAGCTGATGATTCTGATGGATCATGAGTCTCCCTGCATTTTAGAAAGACCATGGGGGCGAGGGGGGTAATTAGCTGAGTTTTCTTGAATAGTTGCGGTTAAATTTAAGGCAAGAATTGAATTTTAGTCGATGTCCACGAGGTAGCGACCCTGTATGGACCTTCATGTCGTCCACGTAGTGTTCAGACACTACTTAGGAACATCTTCCACTTTGTGGATTTGTTTCTGTTGAAATTTATTTCCATAGAACTTAAGTCGCTAGTTATTACGGATGTGACCTCTGAGGGTCCTCAGACGAGCTCTCGGTGAGGAAGGAAGCCCCTGGTTTCTATGCAGCGTTGGGCTGAACAATTTAGCAGTACAAAGCATGTTTCCTGCCTGCCCTGAGGGAGGGTCAGCTTGATCAGGACCAAGGCAGTAAACTCTCAAACCCAGTGTGCTCTCCTTTTCTTTTCCAGATTGTGCCTTTTTAGCCGGGAAGCATGGAGGTCATTCATGGCCGGCCCTACTGTTGCAGGGAGCTTGAAGGAGCTGACCTACTGTCAGACACCTTTTACTCTAACCAACTGCACACTCCACTACTAACAGCTGCTCGCCCAACTGCCTCAGAGGACAGGTAAAACAAAACTAGAGAAAGCAAACAATTAAAAAGGGTTTTAATATGTTAGTATATTTTTATATGTGAGAAAAAAACATGTATGGTTATGGGGCTCTTCAGTTTCTCACGTAAGGAAGGCGTAACATGACAATTAACTAAACTTTAAAGCGTCCACATCTGTTAGGAACTTGATAAAAAGTAAGCTGTGTGTGTTTTTAAAAGGCAGACGTCAAATTCATCCACTACATTCTAGAATGATCACTTCCTTCATTTGAAAATTAATCTGTTTTAATCAAACTCTTTTTATTTTATAAAGAGAAGTGTAGCGGTTCCCTATCATCCACTAACACCATCTGCTCAAAAATACTCCCAGAATCTGTTGTTCGTAGCTGCTGTCTAAATTTTTGCCTTGCCAAATTTCCCGTAACACATTGGTTACAGATTATGAGTAAAATTGCATCTAGGGGCCTGCCCGGTGGTATAGGGGTTAAGTGTCCATGCACTCTGCTTCGGTGGCCCAGGGTTTGCCAGTTCAGATCCCGGGCATGGACCTGTGCACTGCTTATCAAGCCATGTGGCAGGCATCCCACATATAAAATAGCGGAAGATAGGCACAGATGTTAGCTCAGGGCCAGTCTTCCTCAGCAAAAAAGAGGAGGATTGGCGGTGGGTGTTAGCTCAGAGCTAATCTTCCTTAAAATAAAATAAAATAAAATAGAATAAAATAAAATAAAATAAAAAAGCTTCTAACATACATTGAGCGATTACTGTGTGGGCAGTGTACCAAACACTTTGTATGTAGTAATTCTTTTAATCCTCACAACAACGCTCTAAGTACTTATCCCCGTTTTACATATAAAGTAACAGGTACAAACAAGTAATTTTCCAAGATCTTAGTGCCAGCTTTTCTGTATTGAATTTACTTGAATCATTTTGAGAAAAAAAAAAAATCTCAAAACACTTGGACGGTGAAAAAATAGCCTGTATGGTTGCTTTCTTGTTTGTTTTTTTATTGTTTTTGTTTTTTAGTTCCACTTGGTCAAATCTCTCAATTAAGAATTCTGTCTTTGCGGGCCAGCCTGGTGATGTAGTGGTTAAGCTTGCGCACTCTGCTTCAGCAGCCTGGGGTTCGTGGGTTCAGATCCCAGGTGCGGACCTAGCACCACTCATCAGGTCATGCTGTGGCAGCATCCCACATAAAATAGAGGAAGATTGGCACAGATGTTAGCTCAGTGACGATCTTTCTCAAGCCAAAAAGAGGAAGACTGGCAACAGATATTAGTTCAGGGCCAACCTTCCTCACAAAAAAAGAAAGAAAGAAAGAATTCTGTCTTTAAGAAATCAGACAGAAAGTCACCTGGCCTCAGTTTAAACACTTCCAAAATGGGACATCGCTGCAACACAGGCATCCATTCCAATTTTGAATGCTCCTCATTGTTAGATAATTTTCTTTCTACCAAGAACATTTTTCATCCTTGTAATTTCTAGCTACTGATCCTCGTTCTTCGTTCTGCAGCCAGGCAAAATAAGAATAATCCTCCATCCCCGTGATCACAGCCCTTCAGGAGCCTGAAGCTTCTTTTGACTCTCTAAGAGTTCTCTTCCAAGGCTGATCACTAGTTCTCAACAGACTTTACTCTCCATTCTTCTTGAATCTAGGCTTTCACCAGCATGAGCACACTTCCATGGATCCATTCCAGTTTGTAAACATGCTCTTTATATGAAAAAGAAAAAAAGCTTTTTTTCCTAATTCTAAAACTAAGACATGTTCCCTGTAATTTAGAAATCATGAAAATCCATAAAGAAAACAAATTTTCCATTTTTCCAACAGAAAGAAAAATTATTAAATTAAAGCACAAGGAAGAACACGTCTGTACTTCCTTTATCCAGAAATAATAACCACTGTTAATGTCTCAATATGTGTCCCATCCCTTTTTTTTAATTTAAAGATCATATTCAACGTATTTTTTTGTAAACTTTTTCATGTAATGAAAAGGAATATTTTCATATTTGTGGGAAAGAGGACTCAACTCACTTCTGAATCAGTCCTTGCTGTACCTGCTCTTCTACTGTTACGTGATTCCCAAAAGTGACTGTCAGCACTAAATGCCTACTCAGCTGCAAGGGCCCTCAGACTAGGCAGGCCTTACTTGAGTCAGAGGAAACCCTGAGCAGATCTTGTGTGATCTGGAGATGGACAGTTGTCCCTGGCTCCAAAGCAGCAATGTGAGGGTTTATATTTGGCCAAAAGGGATCTGAGTAGGCATTTAGGGCTGCTATATATGATGGAATTCACTGTGCCCTGAAAAGCACTCGTGTAGGGCTTTTCACTGAAATTTTGATCACTTCTACATAAATGGTCCTATGGTTGGTTAGTAATTGGCTCCAAAACCAACTGGTGTGCAATTTACAAGAAGTGAAAATATTGCTTTTCATTAACTGACTATAAAATTAAACACAACATATTTTCAGTTACCTATAAACTAAAATAAGGTATCATTTTAAGCAATATCTAGGTACAAACATGTCCCTGGCTCCTAATAACTAAAACTTGCTTTCCCTTGTATTCCATGTGAATTCTTTCTTTTCGTAGTCCCCAAATGGGGAAGCCAGGATGATCATGTATCCTCAGAACCCCTCCTTTTAACTCTCTTTTCAAACGCAGCAGGGCAGCTTACAGTAATAGAGGTTCTTTCTTCTCTCAATATTATTCTTCTGAATTGCCCTGGAGAGTGTCATCAGAATAACATCGGTACATCTGCTCTATCATTGCAGACACTAACTACTTAAGACTAGGTTCAGCCACTAAGCAAAAAATCGGAACAGAGAAACAAATGATAAATAAAGAGAAAACTGAGAAAACCATCATAAAGAACTAGCAGACTGAATTGGCAGTCTGGAATACACCGGACAAGAAACAAGGGAAATACAAACAATCAGAAAACAAATGATAAAATGGCAGTATTAAAGCCCTCATCTACCAATAATCACTCTAAATGTAAATGGATCGAATTCTCCAATCAAAAGACAGAGTGGCTGGATGGGTTTAAAAAACAAGATGCAACAATATGCTGCCTCTAGGAAACACATCTGAGCTCTAAAGACAAACACAGGCTCAGAGTGAAGGGAAGGAAGATGATACTCCAAGCTAATGGCAAACAAAAGAAAGTAGGTGTTGCCATACTTACATCAGACAAAGTAGACTTCAAGATAAAACAGGTAATGAGAGACAAAGAGGGGCAGTATATGATAAAAGGGACGCTCTACCAACACATAAATATATATGTACCTAACACAATAGCACCAAAGTACATAAAGCAACTATGAACATACCTAAAAGGAGGTATTAACAGCAACACAATAATAGTAAGTGACCTTAAAACCCCACTTACATCAATAGTTAAGTCATCAAGACAAGAATCAACAAGAAAATAGTAGAATTAAACAAAGAACTAGACCAGATAGACTTAATAGATATATATAGAACACTCCATCCGAAAACAGCAGAATACATATTCTTCTCAAGTGCACATGGAATATTCTCAAAGATAGACCATATGTTGGGAAACAAGGCAAGCCTCAATAAATTCAAGAAGACTGAAATCATATCACATCTTTTCCAACCACAATGCTATGAAACTAGAAATCAACTACAAGAAAATACTAGGAAAGTCACAATGGTAAGGATGAACATGATTCCTGGTATATGTTAGCTCTCAGCAGCTTAACTTTCTAAATGTGGGTATACTTGAGGGGATGTCTCTTTTAAATATCATAATGTGTTTTGAGCTAACTCAGCAATTCCAACAGCAACACAAAATGATTTCCTCACATCAGCCTACTTTTTTTTCTTTCCAGCATAGGCAACGCAGTCTAGGTCCATTGTTACCCAGCATTGGTATGCAGATGGGGCATATCAAAATCACCTGAGATGCTTTTGAAAAATACCGATTCTCAGGCTCTATCTGTAGATATTCTGACTCACTAAGTCTGAGGTGCATCTAGGGAATCTGCATTTTTAGAAGCTTTTCAGCTTATTTTGAGAGCCATTGGGCTAGCAGAAGGCACTGAAAACAGTCAGAAAATCAGGATTATGGTTCTGGCTTACTCATTGTCCCAGGGCAAGTTAATCTTTATATTTCAGTTACTTTCTTCACTGGTATATTTTTTGAGTAATTACAGTAGTCACTATTAAGGTCACTTTGATTTGATCTGCTTTAAAAATATTAAGTGGGTGATATTCTTTTGTATTTCGTCCACTGAAAATTTAAGAATGGCAGGTAGAGCTATTCAAAATCATCACAGAGGCCTGTCTCCCTTTCCCATTCAGTTGGCATCTCCTTACCTCTAGCAAGTTCTCTAGCTCATTAGGCAAACAAACATCAATTAAGAAAGTGCCTTGAGAATTGCTTAAGATTTCATTATATGTTCCCATTTTGCTTCTGGATTCATTCCACTGTTTCTGACTCCTGAATTTTTTTTCACTATTAGCTCTCTGCCAACTAAAAACGAGAGTATGTTTATTCTAAGGTTTCCTTTAATTGTGACTTCTAATAATTACTGGCTAAATTCAGCCCCCCCAAATTTGGAATATAATGCTCAAAATTCTGTAAAGTGACTCCAAAGCAAGATATCGGTCCATCCATAGGGAACATATCTTTCTCAAAAACAAGTAAACATTTAATTTTATGTGGCTACAGAATGCAGCACTAATAACATATTTTCTTTGTTATTAAATTATTTTCTTTGTTCTGGTGACATGTATTATTTAAACTTTAAAATTATTTAATCCTAAAACTTCAATATTTATATTAATTAGTTCCTTCTATAAAATCCTGTTAGTATTAAAGCTAAGGGGGGAATGTGAGACCCCACAAGAAAAAAGAAATATGACTTATTTTTTGCTTTGCTTTTTATTTTAAATGGTTTCCTGCGACTTACTGGCTTTTCAGATGAAGCCAACCCAAATGATTGATTAACATTTTCTACTGGCTCATCTTCCTGGGACAATGTAATATATGGGGTCAGATGTTGAGAAATTGACTCATCTAATTTAAATGTAGCTTTTAAAAACTTTGATATTAAAGCTTAGGTTGTCATTAATCAAATGTGTTTAAATATTTTCACTTGTCATGCCCCCCAAACTGTGTCTGGTGATCATAATCACAGAGCTGGTGAAGTCCTCAGGGGTCTGAGAGCTGAATGCTGCCACTCCTTCTATGGCACCCCAAATCAGTGGTCACCCAGAGTCTCCTTGACTAGCTAGTGCAGAGGTTGGCAAACTTCTTCTATAATGGACCAGACAGTAAATATTTTAGGCTTTATAGTCTCTGTCAAACTACTCAACTCTGCTGTTGTAGGGCAAATACAGCCGTAGACATTAAACAATATATAATGAATGGTCATGACTGCATGCCAATAAAATTTTACTTACAAAAACAGGCAGTAGGTTGGATTTGGCCTATGGGCCATAGTTTGTGAACCCCCATCTAGTGACTTTATGAGATAAAGCGTTCCATTTATAAGACAGTCCTGAGTGTTAGTTCTTCATTCTATTCGGCAAATATCTACTGAGGGATTACATTAAGGCAGCACTGTACTGCTACAAAGAAGAAAGTAACTCCACAGTCCATACCTCTCTCTCTGAGCTCCTCTCCCATGTGTCTAACTGGCCCCCAAGTACTCAGACAGCATAGTGCAAAAGGCTTATTAGGCCCCACAGGATATTGTTCTAGTTTTTCTCTCTTCGCCTGTCACCACAACTCTTCTCTACTGTGCCTCAAATTCCTGAATTCTGTATCAGCTTTACTGATTTGGCCCAAAATCTAACTCTATTTTCTCAGCCCTTAAGGGCTAGGTAAGTTCCACTCAAGTCTTTATTCCATACCTTTTGGAAGGCCAAAGCCTTCTCCTGAAAATTTATCCAAATTCCCAGGATGGGGGTAGGGGGTGGTCATTACTGACTTGGTTTCCTGGCTCTACTTATGGTGCTTCTGTTCAACAACATTTTGACCCAGATGCAAAACTCAGTCATTCTTCAGTTTCCCCCAAAGACTTCACCCACACAGAGCATTTGTGAGCCTGGTAAATTTCACTGATTGGTTAGAGGCCAAGAGGAAGAATCACATTGCACCATATGACACATAACTTAAAGCCCCTATTAGCCATAACTTCCATATGCTCAAAAGTCCTTTAGCCCAACTGTCAGCATGGTTCTCTCACTGGCTTGTCATCCAGTGCAATCCCCAGCCTCCTACGTCCTGCTGGCTTTTCTCTTCTTCCTCTCCCTTTATTCCTCTTTTCTCTCGAAATAGCAAAACCAAATCCCTCCCACTGCAGAGCAGCTGAATCAATCATAGGCTGCTTAACCTCTTACCAACACACAGACTTGCAGAGGGTGTGTCTCTACACCAAGCAGCCTAACAAAATATTTTATCAAACAAAGCAAGTCCTTCCCTAAGAAGGATTCTGGAGCCAACATTGTCAGCAATTTTCAATTCCATAGCCTCTCTAACCTCTAGGCCTTGTTGCATGTTATTTTCCCGGCCTAGAATATTCCCTGTCTTCCATTCAGATGTCCTACTCATCCTTTAGAACTCATCTTAGACAATGATTCCCCCAAGAATCCTTCCTCCAGGAAGGAATCCCATCTTTCCTGCAAGGTGCAAGGTGCCTGGGGGTATTCTACCTATCCTGGACCATGTAAATCCAAGGTCAAATTTTGGCCAGATGCCAACTTGGGCAGAAGACAATGAGAGAGCTGGTTTACTTCTGACTCACCTTTAACATGAGAAGGTTGCCTTTTAAGGTCCCAGGTTATTGTGGAGATAATCTCCTTTAGAGCTCTCACCTGGCTGATTTCTGTATCCCTTGCCCTGCAAAGTCCTTAAAACAAAAATGGAATTTGCCAGAATTGGCACAGCCATAAGGGCAAAGGTGGCTTCTGCACTTGTTTACCTCTCAGGATTCCTATTTTCCCTCTCACAGTGCCCTGCTATCCCTTTCTGTTTCATTAACTAGTTGCTTTTAAGATTTTTTTCCTTTTCAGCACTTTTTTGTTTTATTTTGTCTTCTCCAGGCAAATCAATAAAAGTCAAATAGAAATAGAATTCAACTTCTCCAAGAAAATTTAACCCAAAGTACAATTAGTTCCCTTTTTAAGATTTCTATGTCTTATCTGCTCTCAAGGAAGACCTCCTAGTCAATAAATATTTGTTGAACATCATGTATTTGCAAGACACTATGCTATATCCTGGGGATTCTATGGTGAGTGTGGCAAAGCCCTTGTCTACAATGACTTGCTCTCTTTTTGCTGTGCTGGGGAAACTGTCATAGATCAATGCCCTTTGTTCTCTAGAACATTATACTGTTCATTTCTTGGTGATAGATTATGGGTCTATTATAAAAGGATATAACTCAGGAACACCCAGATGGAAGAGATGCATAGGCCAGGGTATGTAGGAAGGGGCACCGAGCTTCTATGCTCTCTCAGCTCACTACTCTCCCCACATCTCCACATGTTCACCCACCTAAAAGCTCCCCTTTCAGCATTTTTAGTTGTTTTCAGTGGGAAGCTTAGTCCAAATAATCTAGACTGCCATTACTGGAAACTGGAAGTCATTAAATCCTTCCTAATTAGCAAGCAGATCTTTTGCCAGATATTCTTAAGTGTTTTGTGAGGCCTTCTCCCTAGCCTGAAGCTTTCATTCTGGTGTCATAGGCTACAGTCCAGGAAACAAATCCATCTCTTTTAGTCTTGCTCTTTCACTCAACAGACATCCACTGAGTACTTCCTATAAAGCATGGTTACAACAGTGAACAAGTCAGAGTTCCTGTCCTACACTCCCTTGTTAAGAGCGAGCAGAAAAAGTCATCAGAACTACGAGTTTTCAAGATCAGACTAGGCCCTACCAGCCAATTTAGGAAACTTCCATGTCTCCAGCCTACTGAATGGTACAGTTGTAAGGGGTGGGGCTACTGGAGACCTGATTTCTATGAAAGGTAACTATTGAATAGGGCAATGCTTCTAAAACTTTAGTATGCATAACAATCATCTAGTGGGCTTGTGAAAACAGATTACTGGACCCCGTGGCCAGAAATTCTGATTCCTAGGTCTGAGGTAGAGCCTGAGAATTTGTATTTCTAACAAGCTTTTAGGAGATGCTGACGCTGCTGGTACATGGTCCAGACTTTGAGAACCACTGTTAAAGGAGCTCTAGATAGAGCTTAGAAGCAAGTGCTTCTGCTCCTTTACAGTACTCTCCATTTTTAAAAATCAAGATAATCTGTAGCCAAGACCACTCAATGGGGAAAGATTAGTCTTTCAATAGTGGTGCTGGGACAACTGGTTACCCACAAGCAAAAGAATGAAGTTGTACCCTTATCTCACACCACATATAAAAATTAACTCAACATGGAACAGAGACCTAAATGTAAGAGCTAAAACTATAAGTGCTATTAGAAGAAAACATAGGGGTAAATCTTCATGATATTGGATTTGGCAATGTATTTAGATATGATGCTAAAAGCACAAGCAACAAAAGAAAAAATAGATAAATTGGACCTCATCAAAATTTAAAACTTCTGTGCTTCAAAGGATGCTGTCAAGAAAAATGAAAAGACAACATACAGAATAGGAAAAAATATTTGCAAATCATATATCTAATAAGGATTTTGAATCTAGAATATACAAAGAACTCTTATACCTCAATTAAAAAAAGACAGCCCAATTTAAAAGTGGCAAAGGGGGGCCAGCCCCGTGGCCCAGTGGTTAAGTTCACACGCTCTGCTTCGTCGGCCCAGGGTTTTGCCGGTTTGGATCCTGGGCACGGACATGGCACTGCTCTTCAGGCCACGCTGAGGTGGCGTCCCACATGCCACAACTAGAAGGACCCACAACTAAAAATACACAACTATGTACCAGGGGGCTTTGGGGAGAAAAAGGAAAACTAAAATCTTTAAAAAAAAAGTGGCAAAGGATCTGAATAGACATCTCTCCAAAGAACATATACACATGGTCAATAAACATATAAAAAGATGCTAGACATCATTAGTCGTTAGGGAATTGCAAATCAAAGCCACAAAGAGATACCACTTCACATGCACTAGGATGACTATAATAAAAAAAAAAAGGAAAATAAGTGTTGGCAGTGATGTGGAGAAACTGGATCCCTAGTACATTGCTGATGGGAATGTAAATTGGTGCAGCCACTGTGGAAAACAGTTTGACAATTCCTCAAAAATTAAACATAGAATTACTATATGACCCTGCATTCTACTACTAGGTATATACCCCAAAGAACTGAAAATAAGTATTCAAACAAAAATTTGTACGTTAATGTTCATAGCAGCACTTTTCACAATAGCCAAAAGGTGGAAACAACCCAAATGTCCATCAACTGATGAATGGATAAAGAAAATATGTATATCCATACAATGGAATACTATTCAACTATAAAAAGGAATGAGCTACTGATATGTGATACAGTCAAAAAAGACCACATATATGATTTCATTTATGAGAAATGTCCAGAATAGGCAAATCTATAGAGACAGAAAGTAGACTAGTGGTTGCTTAGGGCTAGGGTGGAGAGGAAGTAGTGGAGGGGATGATGGCTAAAGGTACAAGGGTTTTTTTTGAGGTGATGAAAATGTTCTAAACTTATTGTGGTGGTGGTTGTATATATTTGTGAATATACTAAAAACCATTTAATTGTACACTTTAAATGGATGAATTGTATGGCATGGGAATTATATCTCAATAAAGATGTTTAAGAGACAAGCACACAAACTACAACTGTAAAAAAGAAAAAAGATAATCTGTAGCCCCTCAGGAGTTTGACCTCATTCGTTCAGCAATCTGATGATGCCTAAATAACCAACATCTATCATAATCTACCCAGCACTGAGAATCCTGTGTTCTGAAAATGTAATCTAAAAATAACTTTGAAGCTAGATGAATTTTAGTTGTCTTAATCCATTCAAGCTTCTGTAACAAAATACCACAGACCGGGTGGCTTATCAACAGCAAACGTTTATTCCTCACAGTTCTGCAGCTGGAAGTCTAGGGTCACAGCACCAGCACAGTCACATTCTGGTGAGAGCCTTCTTCCTAGTTCATAGCTGGTGCCTTCTCACTGTGTCCTCACACGGTGGAAAGGGCTAGCAAGCTCTCCGGGGTCTTCTTTTTAAGAGCTTTAGTCCCATTCATGAGGGCCCCCATGACTCAGTCATCTCCTAAAGGCCCACCTTCTTATACTATCAGATTAGACATTAGGATTTCAACATATGAATTTTGGAGGACAAAAACATTCAGACCATAGCATTTCAAGCTGAAGCTATTTCAAAAGTCTCTGTTTTTTCACAGGTATCAGGAATTAAGGGAGTCGCTCCAACAATGTAGGCTTCCATGGGGTGCTGAAAGGGAATATGGCGGGATGATACCCATATCACTCCCTGAGGAATACACGCCAAAATGTGAACCTCCTTGTGGCATGGGCAAAGGACATCAGCATTATGGATTTGGTGGAGCAACCTGGCCAAGGTAAATCAATGTTCTGCCCTTCACATAGAGGGCAGGGAATTCTTTGTTACTCATTTTTCCTTATTTCAATTGTTCATCCTTTGTTAAATGTAACTCCAAACTTATTTTTTTTACTATTTATGAAAAGACACAGATGGAAAAACTAATCATATAATTTCTAATTGTGAAGTCAGTAAAAAATCTGTGTTCATGGATGTCTTTGCTATCCTTAGAGTTTTGTGATCGGAAATGTTGATTAATTTAATTCCCTTGCTAATCATGTTTTACCTAAAACTAAATGGGAATCTTCCTGAGAGAGATTAAATTAAAAATATTTTTCCTTGAGCAAATAGCTGGCCTAATCTGATGTTCTTGATTTCTGGAACTTTTGATTTCTAATTTGTTCATCAAGCTATAGTCATTAGAATCTGTTGGGCATTGTCTTCAAGTATTAAAATATTTCAATAATCACTTATGAATCTTAAAGTCACTCTTGCAGCAACTTTAGTCAAAACACAGGTTAAAACTGAAGAGAAAGCCAAAAACATCTGAGCAGCAAATTAAATGTTACGTTAACTATCTACAAAAAATTATGAAATTTACTCAAAACAAAATCCATCAACCCTTCACACAGAGCCTACTTACTCCTGCTTTATCTAACAATCTTGGTTTTACCTACTTTACTAGCAATCTAGCTAACTAGTTTTTTGTTCTAAATCAGAGAAATAATTAACAGAAATAGGAAAGACAAGCCATGGCTAGACGGGGAACAGTAACAACAGGGACATGTGGTGGCAATGACCTTATTGAAGCCTCAGTAAAGCAATAAAAAGCAGACAGATGAAAAGGCCTGTCAGTCCAATTGTAAAGATGCAAATATCAACATATTTATAATATCTTTGTGAGGTGGATATCATTATCCTGGCTTTACAATAGATAGAGACCCAAGAGATTCAGTATGTTTCCTCGGGTCAGACATGAAGTTGTGGAACAGGAGTTTGTATCCAGGTTTATTTGACTCCAGAGCCCAAGTTCTTTTCATCTGTTCATTAATTCATTTACTCCAGCTATTCATTTATCTATTCAGTAATTTGAGTATAGCAAGCATTGTTCTAGAGACTAGGGGTATGTCTTCTTACGGAATCTGTAGCTATTGTCCCCAAAATTTGTATTAAAAAAATGCAAATATTCTAAAAGAATTAGAATTATACTCACAGAATCCCAGTTTGTAAAAAGAAAGCCAAGGACTAGTTTCTTAAGGGAAATCCATCTTGAAATGGGAGATTTGTGTTTGATGCCTCAATGAATGCAGTCCTAGGACACTGGGAAAGGAAACATTTGTTCCAATTAGAATGCCAGTCATCCCTGACTCAGAAAGGCAGGTTAATGCATTCTGTTCTCTTTATACCCTCACAAATAGAAATGGCAAGCAATAGGATATATTGGAGTATATGAGGAAGCCATTTTGTATAAACCTAATTTGGCCTAACTTTGTTTTTTCCAAAAGGGCCTGACGTGGCCATTGAGCATGCATTGTATATCTGCTTTAAACATTTCCTATGGCAAGAACAAATGGCCTTAAGATAAAGGTGCAACTTCCCCCCACACTGGCATTTCCTTAAGGATGAGCATCTCTTCCTAGGCTAGGAACTGATTGCTGCACCCACCTCTGACCACCCAGCTCACCTGTGACTGACCATCCACCTCGAGAGAACAGACCTGCCACCCTGCTGTGTCCACCGAGACAGCAGACTTACCTGCTGTTTCCATCAATCACTGTGCCGACAGAGCAGTCTTGCGACTGTTGTAAAAGGGACATTTCAATCATACGTGAAACATCCTCTTTGGGGGTATATAACCACACTGTACACCCCACTTCTTTGATGCCCTTTTTTCCTTCAGGAAGAAAGGCCCTGGGCCATGGTCCTCACATTTTAGCTCAGAATAAACTCACCCAAATTTTCATTTATACATTGGCTATGGATTATTTTTGTCGACAACCCATTTATGTTAAATGTTATCATTTTGGCAAATTTATCTCTTAAAAATATATTTAGGACTAAGTCCTGTCTTCTGATAAAATGCAAATCACTTAAGTGCTCTGTAAACTAAAGTTTTATCTTGTTTCCTAACAAGGAATAACTTCTATCACAATATTTTTCTTTTTCCCCAAAAAGAGCCTTTTAAACAAAATAACAGAATGTTTTCCAGCTTTGTGAAGGATCAGTCCTCTTCTGGTCCATATAAAAGCTTACTCTCACAACACTGCCCCCTTCCCTGGAGGGGGTTTTCCATGGGGTGTTGTGGTGCCACACATTCACCCTACTCCTGCTGGGGAACAGGACCACTCCTTTGCCTCACCAACCCTCCAGTCACATGGCTTTAAAATTAAAAGTACTTACTTCTTAGGAAAATGTCCAGGTGAGACATCCTATGGTATGTCATCTGAGGTTAAGAAGTTAAAAGAGCATGATTTACTAAAGGAAATATAATTATATATATTTATATATGCACCTTCCAATGCAATGTCAGCATCATGTCACATGGGACATCACTGTTCCTTCTGACACTTCTTGACATAACTATATCTAAGCAAAACTCTTTTAAAGGAACTTTAACAGTAACTACTTAACCATAATGTGCAAGTTTCAGAAATCCTAAGTGGAGTCAGTCATCACCTAATTCAGCACCCATTCACTAGAAGAAAGAAGTCACAAAGTAATGAAAATGTATATCTTTGTTTTCACTTCCATAAATGCTTCTTTTTATAAGTTTGGTGAAGTAGCATAATTTTTACTTTGTCTAGGAAAAAGGAAATGGATTCTTCCCCTAAGATACTGTCAAATGTTAAAAAGCTATTAAAGGGGTCACCCAGTGGCATAGTGGTTGGGTTTGCGCTCTCTGCTTCGGCGGCACAGGGGTCACGGGTTCAGATCTAGGGTATGGACCTAGCACCACTCTCAAGCCACACTATGGCAGCATCCCACATAAAATAGAGGAAGATTGGCACGGATGTTAGCTCAGGGCCAGTCTTCCTCACACACACAAAAAGCTATTAAATAGACATATAGTGCTCTGTGAAGTAGAGAATACTTTGGAATTCCTGGTAACTAGTACTCTTTAATGATAGTAGGAGTAGTAATAATAATAATAATAATAATACTTGAAGGTTAATATGACCATGTGAAGCAAAATGACAGAATATCCCTCTCCTGTTGCCTAAAAAATAAAACAAATGCAAAATTTATCAGCAGCCCCCAATCAATAAAAGG
Organism: Equus przewalskii; assembly: GCF_037783145.1. Classification (NCBI taxonomy): domain Eukaryota; kingdom Metazoa; phylum Chordata; class Mammalia; order Perissodactyla; family Equidae; genus Equus; species Equus przewalskii. The sequence goes on along the minus strand of NC_091834.1, from coordinate 56,658,501 downwards.
AGAACAACTTTATGCCATTCATTTTAATGTGCCAATGAAAGAAAATTTTGTGTAGTTTATTCCAGTTCCTAACTACATGTTTCTCAAGAGGGCATTTGCGGCAGATATTTGTCCCACATATTGCAAAATATTTAGCATCTGTGGTCCTTTACCTGTAAGTACTAGTAGCATCCTTCATTCATTGTGACAACCAAAATAAAACCACCCACTCTCCCTGGAAGTGTTGGGGGTTCAGGAGGAAACCACACTATTGGTTGAGAGGCAGTATACCTAACCCCATCCCTACATTCCAAATGCATATTGAGGTAAGGGGAGTCTACAACATCCTGATAATTCTCCAACTGGAAGAGAAGATTAAAAGATTGGGTAGGTAATCCTATTCGAAAAGAAAAAAAGCCTCAGAGTAGAAGCCCCTGTTCTAAAACAACAAGATCTCAGGAGAGAAGTTCTGCAGAATGTGTGCTGTTCCAGAACACCATGTTGACTTGAGGGAATGAGCAGAAGCCTAACTGGAAGGAGGGGGCCCTGCAGAGGACATTTAATGGGATCTTAGACAGTAGTACCCAAGTGCCCAGGCTTTATCTGACACCATCTGAGCACTTCCTCTCTGCCACCTTCATCCCATCAGGCTAAAGAAAAATGCAGAGAATAATATTCAGCCATCAAGCCTGCACACAGACAGAAAGGCAGGCTCATTTCAGATGACAGAATCAACAAGAATTCACACACACTACATCATTGCAAATAGCTGGGTTTAGACACAGCTGCCCAATTAAACGCAATTAAACAAGTGGCAAGGAGACTTTGTAAATAGGGAAGAGAAGAGAAGAAATATGACATGTAAAAAGACACATGAAGAAACCAGTTTGGGAAAACATATAGCCCAGGAAACAAAAGTAGACTCCCTATAAAAAGACTAAATAAGCATGTGAATCTAAGAACAGACAAGATGATTAGATAATAGAATATTATAAAAGAGGAGATCACAGGGCTAAGAAAAAAAAATGAGAAAAACAACAACACAAAAACACTCTTACAAATCTAGTAAAAAAAAAAAAGAAGCAGCATGAAACAAAATAGACTGAAAATTGACATAGTAGTATAAATAAATAAATCACAGAGAAGGCAAAGGGAAAAGGTAAGGATATTAAAGCAATAAAAAGAGAAAATTATGGGGGGCTGGCCCTGTGACCGAGTGGTTGGGTTTGTGTGTTCAGCTTAGACGGCCCGGGGTTTTGCTGGTTCGGATCCTGGGCGTGGACCTAGCACCGGTCATTGGGCCATGCTGGGGCAGCATCCTACATAGCACAACCAGAAAGACCTACAACTAGAATACACAACTATGTACTGGGTGGCTTTGGGGAAAAGAAGAAGAAAAAAAAAAAAAAAGATTGGCAACAGATGTTAGCTCAGGTGCCAATTTTAAAAAAAGGAGAGAGAGAAAATTATGGCTATAAAGAACAAGTCTAATTACTTATCTTAAGGAAAACTGATGTCCAAAATGTAGAAAATCTAACAAATAGAACAGAAAAAGACACTCAGAGATACACAGGAAAATTCCTATGAATAAAGGAAGAAGTGAATCTGAACATCAAAAGGACATACCTTTAGTTGGAAAAACTGGGAGAGAACTATTGACATTGAGATACAACCTGGTTACATTATTGAATTCATAAAGAAAGATTTCTTGAGTCATTCAAGCAGGAAAAGCAAGACACCCACAAGGAGGAAAAATGAGGCTGGCCTCAAGCCTCCACAGCAGGGTTCAAGGCCAGAAGACATATCTTCAAAGTTTTGAGGAAAAGAAAATATAGCCCAAAGAGACTGCAGCACAATTGTCCATCAGGCATAAAGGCTACAGGCAGACATCTCACGCATGAGAGAATTTAGAGTATATAGCACCCAATGAGCCCTTCTTTTAAAAAATACCTGGAAAATGAAATTTAACAAACCAAAAAATGAATCAAAATGAAGAACTCAAGAACAGAGAAGCTGTGCTAAAAGGGCTGATTCAAAAATGAAATGGTGAGCACTGAAGCCATTCACACGATTGGGAAAGTTGTTATTGTAGAAGCAGGGAAATGTTATAGACCCTGGCAAAATACAGATGACGTGAACAGCCAAAACGGACAGAGCAGGGAGAGGAAGCAGAAGCAAGCGAAACAGGGCTCCTCATCCTATCTTTCATGCCTGAGAGTGAATATTATCTAAAAAGTAATACTGATTCCAAGATCCTAAATGTTTCAAAAACTTCTTAATTTTACATGACCTTTTAGAAATTTATATCTATATAGCGAAGAAATATTTATCAATAGTTCAGGAATTCCTTCCGTTTTAGTTTTTCATCTGTTAAACACTAATGAAATTTTAATTTTCTTTCAGAAATTGCACAAACTTTGATCCTATTTATGAAACTTTAGTTCTGACTAGAGCTGTCCATCTCTCCATTCATACTTCCTCATGTTTACTTTTTTAGAGAGAGAGATCTAGAATCGTGTTCCACATGGTGGTATTTGTGTATGCTTTTTTGTAATTACTGAAACTTTTAGGATGAGGTTGTGCCATTTCCACAAAAATAAGAAAAACAATCTCTTTTTTTGAACAACAGCGTTGTGTGCTAAGCACTTGATAGACATGATCTCATTTCAATTAAATTACATTTGCTTTTTTCTAAAGTTCATTTTTCCAATAAAACTACTTTTGTTCTTTTTTTAAACTAAATTTTAATTTCACAAGTTATTCATTTGTATGCATTAGGATTTTTAGTTGCAAACAACGGAGTCCATTCTGGCTAGTTTAAGAAGAGGAAGATTTATTACAGGATTATTAGGTTAATTCACAAAACTGTGGGAGGGCAAGAGAAATAGGCAAATTGCTAAGCTTCCCGGAATAATATAGCCAGATTCACTCCCAGGACTGGCCTCATCAGAGGAAGTGCCTCTGCTAGAACCGGACACCTGCTGCTGTCTTATTAGCAATACGGACGCCCCACTTGAAGCCTGTGTTCTCGGGGTACTCATGTTCAAATCAAAGTCTAGTGCAGATACAGACGACTGGCAGAACTTAGGGCACACATTTGCACCCCAGTTGCTAGGGAGGCTGGGAAGTGGATTTTTTAGATTCTACCTGGGGAATTGGGTGTTCAAAATGTGGGAAACTGGCAAAATGTACAAAGGGTCTTGTAAAGTTGTTAGATAGCCCTCAGTGTCAGTCAACTGTCACTCTAACCAACAGCAGCAACAACAATACCATCTTTTCTATTCAATGTGTGGTCCATGGACCAGCAGCATCAGCATCAACTGGGAAATAGAGAATACAAAATCTTGGGCCCCACCCCGGAGTTACTGAAAGAGAATCTGCATCCTAATAAAATCCTTCAGGTAATTCTGACATGCAGCAAAGTTTGAGAACTGCTGCCCCAACATAAGAAAATGCAATACCTTTTCATACAAATGAAAATGCACTCACTCCCCAAAGGGGAGACTCAAAGTCTCATCACTTCCGGCATCTCCTCCAAGTCCAGGATCTCTGGGTGATAGTCACTCTTCTCTAGTTCAGTCATCATCTTGTCCTGATAGTCCACAGCTACGCACTTAATAAAGTAAACCATCACCAACACTCTATATGAAATAATAAGGAAAAAAAAGAAAATTAGTCAATATATATAAATAATTAAAAATAGTTAATATATATAAATAAAAGTATCAGGACACAGCAAGGAAGAAAATATGAGAAGTGACTACAGTCCTGGTTTCTACACCTGGGCTTAAGGCTGCTGTTAGTGTTATAATTTCTTTCTGCCTGTGTGAGGTGCTACAGTATTCCATTAATTTTATGCCACTGGAAGCAGCACTAGGAGATGTCCAAAAGATTCTTTAGGTTCTAGAAATGCTCCTTTCCCCCATAATTGTACAGCAGCATTCCTCTTACCCTTGACATTCAGGATCAATCTTTCCAGCCTACTTGGTATAACCCTTTCTTGCCTGTTTTCTCCAGAGTCATAGGAGCCCCAAATTACTACATCATCAGTTCAGCTTCCAATTCAACGGGACCACTGTTGTGTCCTCTGCTGAAAGCACTTCAGCCTTGATCTCTAACCCAGCAAAGCCCAAGGTGGCTGGGGAGGAAGTAAACTTTTTCTAAGTGTAGTAGTAAGTCCAACAGTGAGAGGCACCACTCCCACTTCCACCCTTTGCTTTTTAAACCATGCATTCTGGCCATGGGGGAGACTATTTACTGGTCACTGCTTCAGAGCATATGCCACACTCTTTAGGACAACACTCATCCAATACTGAATCTTCAATGGGCTCTTCCACCATTCTATCAATACGGTAAGACCAATGAATGCTTTAAATTCAACCATTGCCTTATTTCTTTTGTAGTAAATTGAGTTCCTTAGTCTGAAAGAATGTTGTTTAAGATGGCAGGCAGTGAATAGAGCATTCAGTAAGTCCACTGGCGATGTAACTGGCAGAAGTACAATGAGAACGAAAGGGAAATCCATATTTAGAAGTGTCTTGTGAGGATAATTATCTCTTTCATGGAGGAAGGGGTCCAATGTAATCAGCCTCCCACCAGCTGGCTGACTGTACACCCAGGGAGATTTTTCTCTGTGAATTACTTAGGGTTGGTAACTTTTGCTGGCACACTCATATGTGGCCAGGTCAGTTTTGATGAGGGGGAAGTTCATGTTGCTGAGTCCATACATAATAACTTCTGTCCCCATGATAACTTAGTTTATGAAGCCACTGAGCAAGCACTAGGGTGACTGGAGAAAGCCTGATTGACACCCACAGAGTTGGTCATTTTATCTACCTAATTATTAAGAACATCCTCAGTTGTGGGGTTCTCTTGGTGAACATTCTTGTGGGGTACAAATAACCCTCAGACTCTAGGGCCATTCTCAGAGGCAGAGAAAGCAAGTGTTTTTGGAATCTACATTGGGTAGATGAGATATAGGGTGGGTGTTCAAAAGATACTGGGCAACGACCACGAGGGACAGTTGAGCACTACAATGTATATTAAAACATTACAAATGCCAAGAGTAAAGGCTAATGTAAACTATGGACTTGAGGTGATAATGATGTGTTGATGTAGGTTCATCAGTTGTAAGAAATTTACCACTCTGGTGGGAGATACTGATAATGGGGGAGGCTAACCATGTGTGGGAGTAAAGGGTATATGGAAAATCTCTCTATCTTCCTCTCAACTTTGCTATGAACCTAAAATTGCTCTAAAAAAATAAAGTCTTTTTTAAAAAAATCAAACATAAAGTCCAGTCTCCTTTGACCACTGCCCCACCAATCCCAATCTCCTTCCTGGAGGGAACCACTGTTACCACTTTGGTGTGTCTCCTTTCATACCTTTTGTTAAACATTGACATAATTATACACCCACCCATTGAAGTATATGGTATTATTTTGTTTATGTGTGGAATCATTTGATACAACGTATTAGGCAACTTGGTTTTTCTTTTCCTTCTGTAATCTAGAGATCGTAAATACAGATCTACCCCATTCTTTTTAGTTTCTCATAATGTTCCATTATATGGATGCATCATAGTTTATTTAGCCATTCTCATATTCTTTCCTTTTTTTGCATTAACTATATGTAATGAATATCCTTGTACAGGCCTCCCTGAGCTCATACACAAATGTTTCTCTAGGGAAAATCCTAAGTGGAAGTTAAGGGTCACAACATATGAATATTTTTAATTTTAGTAGATATAGCCCAATGCTTTATATTCTCATGGTAGTGTCTAAAAGTATCTATTTCCTCATACTCTTGGCCAACTATATCATATTACCAAAGTGTATAATTTTTGCCCATCTAATGAGTATAAAGGTTATCTTGGTTATCAGAATGCATTTCTCTGGTCAGGCTGAGTACTTTTTTCCTATGTTTATGTTTTCTTATGTGTGGTCATTTACATTTCCGTTTCTGTTCTTATTCTTTGCCCATTTTTATTGGTTGTCTTTTAGCTATAGATTCTTATGTTCTGGATATTAATCCTTTACGTATCTTACTTACAAATGTTTCTTCCAATCTTTGTTTTATTTGAGTGTTTTTATACTGTCCTGTATTCAAAAGTTTTTCATTTGATGTTATCAAATTTCCTTTTGGTTTTTGACTTTTAAAAGAAAAATCTTATTTCAAATGTTTTTTCTACCACCAAAAAAAATATATAGTTTCATTTATTTTCTTTTAATATTTGTGTATGTTTTCCAATTCTTTAGATTTTTAATCCACCTTAAATTATCTTTGTGGATAGTATGAAATAGAAATCTATTTTTTCCAAATGGCTAGTGAGTTTTTCCTGCATTGTTTATTGAAAACTAAATCCTTTTCCACTGATTTAAAATGCCACCTTTCACATACTGAATTTCCATATATACATGGTTGTATTAGTCTATTTGTCCGTTACTGTCTCACCATTACACTGTGTTAAATTGAAAAGATGTTCAATTTAATCTTTTCTTTCTTTTCAGAAAGGTTCCCATTGAACAATTCTATTATTTGACGCAGAACAAAAAAAGTGACATCTATGGAAATGATTCTTTGTAAGTTTGGGGTTTCTTTTCCTTATGTGAGATCAAATAACATTTTTAACTGGAGATGAGTTATATGAGAAATAAAAAAGGCCCAAAATGGGAACTTTTAGAAAAACAAAAGGGTTCCTTTTTTTTAATAAGATCATTAATAATAGAAACTAAAACCAAACAACAAATACAAAACAATAAACCAAAAACTCACTAATAATTTGTGGCATTTAAAAAAATGGGAAAAATCTAGGAAATATAGAATAGTAATGTTTGAAGGGACTCATACAGGTCATCTTGGAACATTTCCCTGCCTTTGAACTAGTTACTCAATTGAATAAGAGTCTGTTACATTTCTTAAGAGGTTCATAGAAAATGCTCTAGCACCCTCAACAAAATTTTTAATCAGAATTTTATGAGGAGAGAGATTTGTTATGACAATCTACAAATAACTCTTAACAAAATTACTCCCTGAATCTCTTTTTTGAATAAGGAATACTTGTTAATTACCCTTTGCTTAGAGAAATTATTTTCCAATATATTGTTATTTTTCACTCTTTGAAATAGTTTGTTGTATATATTACAAAAGCATACTTTTTAATTTTTGGATAAAAATAAAACTGACAGCATTGAAGTAACAATGAAAATAGCACTTTACCTTTATTAGAATTCTTAGACTTTTCCTAGGTAAGATGTTAGTACAGAGCTTGGCCACAAGAGGGAGCCAAAAAGACATGAAATTTGTGGTTATGAGGCCTTCTTTATCACTTTGGGGTTGGTAAACTCAGAAACTGATATGTAATAATGTACACCGGAAATTTACTCAATGTTATAAGCCAATATGACCTAAATAAAATAATAAAAATTTTTTAAAGTAGATACAGAATGTGGCAGTAAAATAATGGACTGGTTCAGGTCAAGAAATTTGTGTCTCTGAGCAGTTTTCATTTTCATTTTATCCTTTCAAACTTTGAATTTTTAAAAAAGGTTCCCACTTATTCTTTTTAAATTTTTTTTCCATTTTGAGTCAAATCAATATTAGGCATATACCTGTCAATATCATAGCTAATTTGTTACATGAGAAAAATTTTAGATGCTGATTTAATATTTCATATGTAACAGCCAATCTAGTAACTCTAGATCCCTTGAATCAGTATATTCATTGCCCCCGTTTCTCAACTCAACCAGAAATATAACTGGAAGACAAGACATGCTTTTTTTCAGTTCCAAGCCTCCAAACTTGAGTCCAAAGAAAGATATAAACCTTTTATGGTTCATGTGAATTATATGTTTATAATACATTATAGACTAATAAAATTATATGGCTTATATACCATTTTTGAAATAAAGAAACGTTAAAAATTAAACAGTATACTCAATTTTGCTGATCTTTACTATCAACTGATAACATTCTGTTCACTTTTCATGCCTGAAATATTTCAGGGATATTTGCATAGGCTGAAACTAATTTTGAAATCCAAGGATAGTGGATGACAATCCTTCTCTAGTGTGGACTTCGCTCCTGGGCTGCAGTCTTGTTTCTTGGCATGAAGGGCTCAGAGTAACCTTTGAATGAACTGACTCAGAAGAGGCATGCCTCTGGGAGCTTGTTCAGTTTCTTCTAGCCTCTCTGTCAACTGGGCAACATTTACTATCACAAGAGATAAGCAATCCTGGGCGAAGGGACAAAATACACACAGTGCATATATATCTTCTCCAACCAGGCCATGCTCAGGTCACGTTAGGTCATGTACTTGCACCACATGCATGGTGTCAGGCTGCCTCAGAACACTCTGGCTACTGCCTGACCCTGAGGGTAAAGGTCAGCAAGAACCAGATCTGTGTTCTCATTAGAAGTGGTCAGTCCTGTACCTGCACTGCAAATAAGAAATGCAAAACGGGTGGTGGGTGAGACTGCAGTTAGAATAAGCAGAATGGAAAAAAACGATCAACAGACAACTGAGATATGATGATATATATGTCTGCTCAATATTCAGTGTTCCATAAAATCAATCAAGAATATTATCTTAAAGATACTGTAGTATGAAAATAGGATACATCTTTATACTTAAGCAAGTTTCTAATAGGAGAGTAAGTTATAAAAAGTCCTTAATAGGGGCCAGCCTGGTGGCCTAGTGGTTGGGTTCACATGCTCCACTTCAGTGGCCCAGGCTTCATAGGTTTGGATCTGATCATACATACCACTCATGAAGCCATGCTGTGGTGGTATCCCACAGACAAAAGAGAGGAAGATTGGCACAGATGTTAGCTCAGGGGCAATCTTCCTCAAGCAAAAAGTGGAAGATGGGCAACAGATATTAGCTCAGGATCAATCTTCCTCATCAAAAAAGAAAGAAACAAAGAAAGAAATGTCTTTAGTATAAATTAGGATTTTTTTCCTGTTTTTATTCTAGGTTACCCAAACCACCTAATTCAACAGTAGGGTAAGTATACAACTTATATTTTCCTTCCCTGTTACAATCAAGGAAAAAAATACTGGCATTCCATATGTCTTAGTATGAGGACAAAATGAGACTTTTCCTGAAAGATTTTAACAAGTGAGAGGAGAGGCTGGTACAAGTGCAAGGTAATGGTACTACTGATTTTCCCCAATTATATCCCCTGCTAATCTTCTTTTTAAAATAAACTTTTGAATTTAGTATAGTTTTAGATTTACAGAATTATTAGGAAAATAGTACAGAGAGTTCCCATATACTTCATACCCAGTTTCCCCTATTATTAACGTCTTACATTAGTCTGGTACATTTGTCACAATTAATCAGCCAACATTGATGCATTACAATTAACTAAAGTCCATACTTTATTCAGATTTCCCCAGTTTTTCCCTAATGTCCTTTTTCTATTCCAGGATCCCACATTATATTTAGTGGTCATATCTCCTTAGGTTCCTTGTGGCTGTGACAGTTTCTCAGACTTTCTTTTTTTTTTATGACCTAGATAGTTTTGAGGATTACTGGTCAGATCTTTTGTGGAATGTCCCCCAGTTGGGATTTGTCTGGTGTTTTTCTCATGATTAGACTGCGGTAATGTTTTGGGGAGGAAGAACACAGAGGTAAAGTGCCATTTTCATCCATCATATCAAGAGTACCTGCTGTCAACATAACTGTTGACGTTGACCTTGATTACCTAGCTGAGGTCGTGTTTACCAGGTGCCCCCACTGTACAGTTAATCATTTCTCCCCTTTCCATCCTATACTCTTCAGAAGAAAGTCACTGTGTGCAGCCCACTCTTACTCAGTCTGGAATTACGCTCCACCTCCTTGAGGACAGAGTACCTACGTAAATTATTTAGCATTCTTCTGCATGGGAGATTTGTCTGTGCTCCCCCATTTATTTATTTATTCCATCACCTATTTATATCAGTATGGACTCATGGACATTTATTTTGTACTTTGGTACTATAGTAGTAATCCTGCAGTATTTTCTATCTTTTGTTACTCATATTGGCCATTGGGACTCTCAGTTGGCTCCTGTATCCATGCCCCTATCATTCTGGACGGTGTGTGTGCTTGTGTGTGTTTGTTTTGTTTTATTTTTGTGTATTTCATCACTTATCGTTGTAGGGTCTTTTGGTTTTTTCTTTAAGTGCTTCCTTACTTTCTGGTGCTACAAGATGCTCCAGGCTCATCTTGTACGTTTCCTGCCCCACTCCTACAATTGGCTGCTTCTCCAAGGAGCCCAGTTCCTTCTATTGGAGAATGGTATTAGAAACTAGGACCTGAGCACCAGGTGTGCTTGGTGCTACTGGAGTCCCTATCAATCTTTAACTGAAAATATTAAGCTGACATTTAAAAACTGTGCTTCAGTTAAAGCAAAGATCTCCTCAAAAGGCTATTAAAATTAAAGACTAGCTCATTTGGGGTTGTTTTTGTAAAAACAACTATGCAAAAACCTTTGTTAAAAGTAAAGCCCTTTTCGTTGGGTTCTTTTTCTCTGGTCACCTTTCTGCTTGTAGTCTGACAAGTTCCAAAGTCTCCTCCTCTGGCCTGAACTCCTCAGACATCCCCCGGAAGAGCCGGGTAACATCTTGACAAACATCTTGGTAAATCTTGTTCAACAGGGCAGAACAGCCCATGCCTCCAACTGGATGACTCACTGAAGAGAAACCAAACTCCCTTCTTTAAATGTGTGTGTGGTTGAGTGAGTGAGTGACGTTCTACACCCTTTTCCTTATTCTTTGTCTCTTTTTAGGGACTTAAGACACAAAATGGAAACTAATCTTTATACATCATTTAATATAACAGGAACATATTCATTTTCTACATAGTCTTAATTTAAAGGAATAAATATACATTCTGGTCATTTAATACAATTGTACCCAAAACTTGAATGGGATACAAATTAAAAATTTATTTCAAGATAAAATTTTGCAACATTTTTAACAAACAAAAATAATCTTTGCAATATATACAAGATATTGAATGAAATCTCATAATAAACATAAACTCAAGACACACAAAGTCCATAGCTTTCAGGTCTTAGAGTAAAATACATTTTCCTAAATCATTACTACATATACCTTAGTACTATTTGCTAGGAAATATACATTTCTAGAATCTGAGGGGAAAAACATTTTAGAGAATATATGCAAAACCAACAAAAAATTCTTGGGATTGAAAACTATCATATGATGGAAAAGCAATGAGGCATTTTAAATGTTTCTTATAGAAATTATTCTCATTATTTCAGAGTCATACCATCCATAGTGACTTGCAGAAGCTACTAGATAAATTTTGCTGACACTTAGAAAACAGTGAAAGGAAAAATTATATAACAAGACTCTAACACTAACGTTCATGGCACAACCTGTACATTTGTTTTGACCTGATAAATACAGACATTAAACAGCTTTCCCACAGCTTTGATGGGTTATAATTTTAAGCACTATAAATGCAGTTAATCTTTTTTTTTTTTAATTTGAGTTTGTAATAGTTTACATCAATGTGAAATTTCAGTTGTACAATATTTCTTGTCTGTTACCACATAGGAGCTCCCCTCTACCCTCCCCCTTGCCCACTCCCCATTCTTCTTCCCCTAGTAACCACTGAACTGTTTTCTTTGTCCACTTGCTTGTTTATATTCCACATATGAGTGAAACCATCTGCTGTGTGTCTTTCTCAGACTGCCTTATTTCGCCTAGCAAAATTCCCTCCAGGTCTTTCCATGTTGTTGCAAATGGGATGAATTTGTCCTTTTTTCTGGCTGAGTAGTATTCCATTGTGTATATATACCACATCTTCTTTATCCAATCATGAGTCAATGGGCACTCATGTCTTGGCTATTGTGAATAGTGCTGCAATGAACATAGGGGTGCATATGTTACTTTGGGTTGTTGATTTCAGGTTGTTTGGGTAGATACCCAGTAGTGAGATAATTGAGCCATATGGTAGTTCTATTTTTAGTTTTTTGAGGAATCTCCATACTGTTTTCCATAGTGGCTGCACCAGTTTGCATTCCCACCAGCAGTGTATGAGGGTTCCCTTCTCTGCACACCCTCTCCAACATTTGTTATTTTTAGTCTTAGTGATTATAGCCATTTTAACAGGCATAAAGTGGTAACTTAGTGTAGTTTTGATTTGCATTTCCCTGATGATTAGTGATGTTGAACATCTTTTCATCTGTTTATTGATGAAATAAATATCTTCTTTGGAAAAATGTCTGTTCATATCCTCTGCCCATTTTTTGATTGGGCTGTTTGTTTTTCGTTGTTCGATTGTGTGAGTTCTTTATATATTATGGAGCTTAACCCCTTATCAGATAGCTGATTTGCAAAAATTTTCTCCCAATTGGTGCGTTGTCTTTTGGTTTTGATCCTAGTTTCCTTTGCCTTGCAGAAGCTCTTTAGTCTGATGAACTCCCACTTGTTTATTTTTTCTTTTGTTTCCCTTGTCTGAGAAGACATGGTATTCAAACAGAGCCTTTTAAGTTCGATGTCAAACAATGTACTACCTATATTATCTTCCAGGAGTTTTATGGTTTCAGGACTTGTCTTCAAGTCTTTGATCCATTTTGAGTTTATTTTTGTGTATGGCATGAGATAATGGTGTACTTTGATTCTTTTGCATGTGGCCGTCCAGTTTTCCAGATACCATGTATTGAAGAGACTGTCTTTTCTCCATTGTATGTTCTTGACGCCTTTGTCAAAGATTAGCTGTCCATATGTGTGCAGTTTTATTTCTGGGCTTTCAGTTCTGTTCCATTGATCTGTGTGCCTGTTTTTGTACCAGTACCATGCTGTTTTGATCACTATGGCTTTATAGTATATTTTGAAGTCAGAGATTGTGATGCCTCCAGCTTTGTTCTTTTTTCTCAGTATTGCTTTAACAATTCAGGGTCTTGCTTGCCCCATATGAATTTTAGGATTCTTTACTCTATTTCCATCAAGAATGTCATTGGGATTCTGATTGGGATTGCATTGAATCTGTAGATTACTTTGGGTAGTATGGGCATTTTAACTATCTTTATTCTTCCAATCCATGTGCATGGAATCTCTTTACATCTCTTTATGTCATTATCTATTTCTTTCTGTAATGTCTTATAGTTTTCATTGTGTAAGTCCTTCGCCTCCTTAGTTAAATTTATTTCTAGGTACTTTATTCTTTTTTTTGCAATTGTAAGTGGAATTGTATTCTTGAGTTCTCTTTCTATAAGTTCGTTATTTGAGTACAGAAATGCAACTGATTTTTGTATGTTGATTTTGTACCCCACAACTTTAATGAAATTGTTAGTTATTTCTAATACTTTTCCGATGGATTCCTTAGGGTTTTCTATATATAAGATCATGTCATCTGCAAACAGTGAGAGCTTCACTTCTTCACTCCCAATTTGGATTCCTTTTATTCCTTTCTCTTGCTTAATTGCTCTGGCCAAAACCTCCAGTACTATGTTGAATAAAGGTGGTGATAGTGGGCATCCTTGTCTTGTTCCTGTTCTCAGAGGGATGGCATTCAGTTTTTCCTGAGTATGATGTTGGCTGTGAGTTTGTTATATGTGGTGTTGAGGTAGTTTCCTCTGTCCCCATTTGTTAAGAGTTTCTATCATAAATGGCTGTTGGATCTTGTCAAATGCTTTCCCTGCATCTATTGAGATGATCATGTGGTTTTTATTCCTCATTTTGTTAATGTGGTGTATCACAGTGATTGATTTGTGGATGTTGAACCATCCCTGTGTCCCTAGAATAAATCCCACTTGATCATGATGTATGATCTTTTTTGATGTATTGCTGTATTCAGGTTGCCAAAATTTTGTTGAGGATTTTTGCATCTATGTTCAGCAGTGATATTGGCCTGTAGTTTTCCTTTTTTGTGTTGTCCTTGTCTGGCTTTGGTGATGTTGTGATGTTGGTGATTTGGTGATCAGAGTGATGTTGGCCTTGTAGAATGTGTTAGGAAGCATCCATCTTCCCTAATTTTTTGGAATAGCTTGGGAAAGATAAATATTAAATCCTCTCAGAAAGTTTGGTAGAATTCCCCAGGGAAGCTGTCTGGTCCTGGGCTTTTATTCTTTGGGATGCTTTTGATTACTGTTTCAATCACTTTAGTTGTGAGTGGTCTATTCAGATTCTCTGTTTCTTCTTGATTCAGCTTTGGGAGGTTGTAAGAGTCTAAGAATTTATCCATTTCATCTAGCATGTCTGTTTTGTTGGCATATAGTTTTTCATACTATTCTCTTATAATCTGTTGTATTTCTGTGGCATCTGTTGTTATTTCTCCTCTTTCATTTCTAATTTTATTTATCTGAGCTTTCTCTGTTTTTTTCCTTTGTCAGACTGGCTAGGGGTTTGTCAATTTGTTTATCTTCTCAACGAACCAGCTCTTTGTCTCATTGATCCTTTCTACTGCCTTTTTTTGTCTCAATAGCACTTATTTCTGCTCTGATTTTTATTATTTCTCTCCTGCTTATTATGGGCTTTGTTTGTTCTTCTTTTTCTAATTCAGTTAGGTGTAATTTGAGATTGCTTATTTGGGTTTTTTCTTGTTTGTTAAGGTGAGCGTGTATTGTGATAAATTTCCCTCTTAATATGGCTTTTGCTGCATTCCATATGAGTTGGTATGGTATGTTTTCATTTTCATTTGTCTCCAGATATTTTTTGATTTCTCCTTTAATTTCTTCAATGATCCATTGCTCATTCAATAGCATGTTGTTTAGTCTCCACATCTTTGTCCTTTTCTCAGCTTTTTTCTTGTAATTAATTTCTAGCTTTATGGCATTGTGATCAGAAAAGATGCTTGTTATTACTTCAATCTTCTTAAATTTATTGAGGCTTGCCTTGTTTCCCAACATATAGTCTATTCTTGAGAATGTTCTGTGTGCACTTGAGAAGAATGTGTATTCTGCTGCTTTTGGATGGAGTGTTCATATAGAACACTATATAGACTATATATAGACATATATAATGTCTATTAAGTCCATCTTGTCTAGGTTTTCAATTAATTCCACTATTTCCTTGTTGATTTTCTGTCTGGATGATCTATCCATTGATGTGAGTGGAGTGTTCAGGTCCCCTACTATTATTGTGTTATTATTAATGTATTCTTTTAGGTTTGTTAATAGTTGCTTTATGTACTTTAGTGCTCCTGTGTTGGGTGCATAGATATTTATAAATGTTATTTCTTCTTGATGGAGTGTCCCTTTGGTGGCTATATACTGCCCTTCTTTGTCTCTCTTTACCTGTCTTATCTTGAAGTCTACTTTATCTGATATAAGTATTGCAACACCTAGTTTCTGTTGGAGTATGGATTTTTTGTTGTTGTATATTGGAGGGAAAATATTTCTGAGAGACCTCACTCCACCATGATGCTGACGTCACCATTCAATCCAGTTAATCTCTTAAACTCTTTCTTTAGCTATTCTCCTATAAGAACCCAGAGCATCCATACTCCTGGCACACATCTACTTCTCACTGCTTGCACGTGCTCTTTTGGAGGTCTGAGTCCTCCCTGGTTATATTTGCTGGAAAAAAAAACAGAAATCTGGTGTCTCACAGTTCTGGAGGCTAGAAGTCCGAGATCAAGGTTTCGGCAGAGTTGCTTTCTTCTGAGAGTCTGAGAGAATGTTTCATGCCTCCCTCCTGGCTTCTGGGGGTTTGCTGGCATCTTGGGTGTTCCTTGGCTTGTACATGTATCACCCAGAGCTTCCTTCACCTTCACATGGCATTCTCCCTGTGTCCGTGTCTGTGTCCAAATTTCCTTTTTTTATAAGGACACTGGTCACATTGGATTAGGGGCTCACTCTACTCCAGTATCACCTCATCTTAACTAATTACATCTGCAATGACCCTATTTCCCAACAAGGTCACATTCTGAGGTAGTGGGAGTTAGAACTTCAACATACAAACTTTGGGAGGACACAGTTCAACTACCAACACGGGTCTTACTTTTTTTTCACTTTATTTTCTAATTCCATATAACATTTCTCTATTCCATGGGCTTCCTAATCTCAATTTTCTTCTAATTTAGACAGCTCTCACATAGCTTTTTTTTAAACTTCTGCTAGTTCTTTTTAAAAACTCTACTAGTTCTTCAAATGATAGGAAAATTATATCCCTGTGGTCTTTTTAACTTGTTGGGTTCTTTTTCCTTCAGTGTACCAGCTATTTTTGGGTTTTTTATTTCTCAACAGTACTGGGTATATAAACAGGCCATATATTTTCTGTATTGACTGCTTAAAGAAACAGATGGCCTGAGTTCAAAGTCCAATCTAAGATGGCTAGAGGTCACTTGGCATACTGAAGCTGAATGCTCAAAACGATTCCATAAACTGGGATCCTCTTAAAACAAGAGGCAGGAGTTGAAAGCCACTAGAAATTCTTCCTGTAGCATTCTAAAAACTACAAAATTCATATATCTTCTGCTTCATATTTTTATGTCAGTTATGAGTATTATTCACTGATAAAGAATTCAGTAGTATTTATTTTAAAAATTAAATTTACTTTTGATTTGTCTAGCAACATGTTTTAAATTTCCTATGTTTTATGGTATATAGTCCACAAGAATGCTAACTCCATAAGTATAGGGACTTTGGCTACTCTCCTATTCCCAGGGATTAGAACAGTACCTGCCACAAAGAAGGGTCCCAGTAAATATTTGATGATTAATTTTTTTCAATTGCACTTCTTTCTATAATGTTTTGTTTGCTCAACTAAATCTCAGAGAAATCTGCTCCCCGTATCCGATTGAACACCCCTACCACACACACATCTCTCGCGGTGCCATGTTCCCGACCTTTACATCACCTAAGGATCTCTACACTGGCATTAAAGCCCGAAGCCAACAGCCATTTCCTCCCACTGTGCCCACGAAGCCTTATGATACAAAGATTTTGAAGACAAGAGGTAAAATATGATTTGAAATCAAAACAGTATTCATTCTTCTTATATTTGGAGTATATTCAATAATAAAATTAAATGAGGGCAAAGGACTCAAGTCACAAAACTGTGACCAACAGTAGATTAGGAAAGTTGTTCTCAACTGTGGCTGTACTTTAGAATCAGCTGGAACCCTACCCCAGACCAATTAAATCAGATTCTCCACAGATGCTCTCAGCCTTTCCTCTTTATACAGAGCCTCCCATGGCAAAACCAAACATTGTAGAATTGATTGGTTTTATGGTTTTATTCTACTTGTATTTTCTATTTTTATTTCCTTCCTGCTCTCTCTTATGGTTTAGCTTTTAAAAATTCCATTCTAGCTCAGGTGATCAGCACAAGGGACAATGAGTTCAGAGTATCAGTGTCCAGACATGGGTGTGGCAGTTGTGATGCAACTGAAAGACCCTCATTGAAGTAAGACTCAGAGAGTATTGGGAGCAGTGTGTTCAGTTCCTCTTAACACCTTGGAGTGTCTTCTTACTGATACAAACCTTGGGGTCTTCCCAGTCATGTTTTATTAGAGAGGACGGTGAGCCCACTAGTCATCAAGTCTCTCCCACACTAGACACTTCGACACAAAAGAAACCTATGGAGAAACGTTGAAGATACTAGAGAGAAGGTAACTGAGGGTGACAGAAAAGGTACATGGTAGGCAAACATAATATTTGTTGAATGAATTTAGGCTGTGAGGTAAGTAAAACCCAAGAACTATCCTGTAATGCAGTTCCCCTGTACCTGAATATTTGGACCCAAATGTAAGAACAGAATACTGCCATCATCAATATCAACCTCAGTACCTTATTGTCAAGTACTATGCTTAGTTATATTGGGAAAGGGTGTGGGGGAGAGGCTGTGGAAAAGAACTACAAGATAGGATACCTAAGCAATTGAAATTTTTATGATCTTATTAGGTAAATTGTCAAAGCAAATTTATTTATTTCAATTCTGAATTAGATAATTTCTGAAATTAAATGAAGTGCATACAGTTAGCAAGAAAATGAATTTATAAAAATGCTTCTCAGTGCAGTGTAGATCAGAGACTGAAGAAATAAGTTCCCGCCTTAATTTTCTGCTCTTCCAGGCATCTATCTGTCCCTGACCAGTCTGTCACTCATAGGGGATTTTTAAAAGATGAATATATTCTAATAACCCTTATGAAAGACCTTTCCAGAAGCTAGTACTGCATTAGGTTTTCTCCTCTTCCACTTATCTTTACTCTTCTTTATTAGAAATAAGTAGCATATAGGTTAAGAGTGCAGGTTCTAGATCCAGATTGCCTAAGTCTGAATTTTTCCACTTACTACCTGTGTGATCTTGGGCAAATTGCTTATTTTCTTTGTCCCTCAGTTCCCTCATTCATTAAACTAGAAATAACAGTACATTTCTCACAGTAATGTTATGAAAAATGTGTGTGATAATAAATATAAAACACTTACTACAGTGCTGACACATGGTAAATGTTCAATAAATGCCAGCCTTTGTTCTTATTACATATGGGTAATTCAGAGCATTCTTTAACGTGCAACTTAGCATGGGACCAGGGTAAGCCATACTGTGTTTGGTAAAGCTTATCAAACTACTACCAATACCTAAGAAGCTGTATTCTTTAAAATGTTCTCTTTTGGGGTTGGCCCAGTGGTGCAGTGGTTAAGTGCACTCGTTCCGCTTTGGCAGCCCGGGGTTCGCCGGTTCGGATCCTGGGTGCAGACATGGCATCACTTGGCAAGCCATGCTGTGGCAGGCGTCCCACATATAAAGTAGAGGAAGATGGGCACGGATGTTAGCTCAGGGCCAGTCTTCCTCAGCAAAAAGAGGAGGATTGGCAGCAGTTAGCTTAGGGCTAATCTTCCTCCAAAAGAAAAGAAAATGTTCTCTTTCAATACCTTTTTGGTAAGCAAGTACTAACTCCATTTCTTGATATTTAGGCATTCCTAATGCACCTGCATTCCTCTCTACCTCCTATTATCTTGTTTCTATTTATTTCACCCATAAATCCCATTAATTAGAAGGCTTTTCTTGTACATTCAGGATAACAGTGCTTTTCTTAAAAATTTCAGGGAATCCTTACAGATATGAACTGCTTGATTTTCCCATGGATTCAAAGAAGAAAGCCTTGATTTGGCCAGGCCAGGGTGTATATTATGATGTAAGTATCTTTTAAAATGTGTGTTAAAACAAAGTAAAAAATGTTTTTACTCTATACATTTATAAAAATCCAAAAGACGGATTGTATTCCTTTTCTATCTGGGTGAAAAATTTGAGATTTTGACCATGATTCACATTTCTTTGTTTTCTTAGCTGATTTCGTATATACTTTTGGCAGTGAGGTAACATTTTCCCAGTTACCAAAAAACGGTTTCCCCCCGAAAGAAGGTGTTGGAGGACTGTACTTCACTCACTGCATATCCCCCAACTCTAGTCTCATGATTCATAATATATCAAGTAACTCGAAATACAGAGTAAATGGGAGACTCTCAGAAAGATTGGCAATGTATTGTCCCAACCGTTATGTTGTGTAGAATCAAAAATAAAATAAAATACCCACTGTTTATTGAGAAATTGATACACACTAACCATTTTTGATATGTCATTTAACCCCTACAATAACCTCAAAAGGTCAGTATCATCATTCCCATTTTATAGATGAGAAAACTGAGGCTCAGAGAGTTTGTGACTATCTCATGATCATAGAACTCAGGCTTGTGAGACTCCAGTTCCTGCTCATAACCTCTGTACCATGACTCCATGTGGGTAAAAAGAGAAAGTTTTAAATCATGAAGGAAAACATCTAGACATTTGAAAATAATAATAGCTAACATTCATTGGCCAGTTAATTTGTGAGAGACAGTGCCGTTTTCCATATATTATCTCCTTGCGTCTAACGATCCATGAGGTAGGCAAGAAATAATTATGGAAGGCTGGAAATATTTGAATTTTACTTGGGAAGACCATTGTGGCAGGCTAGAGCATGGTTACTGCAATGTCACACAGTCATCTATGAAGTAAGCGATTTCCTGGGGTTTTTTGGTAAAGTTATAAGAAAAATCCTTAAAGAATCGTCTGTTTTACTGGCTCTCTTTCATTCTTTCAAGCAAAATCTGTATGTAAGCAACTCAGAAATATGAGAAGTTATTCTAAAGGCCATCCCATCATTATGTGTTCTAATAGCCAGTCTCCAGCTCTGTAGTTTAGTTTCTTCTTTCAATGTCCCTCATTTCTACCTACCCATTAAAATGCTGCTGTCTTCATGTCACACCCCTTTGCAACAAGCTTGACTAGCACCCCTTTACCTAAGTGTAAATCCCAATGCTTTAACTGAGCTACAAGGACCCTTCAGGATCTGGCCTTACTTCCTTCCTACAGCCTGGCTCCACTGGCTGGTCCTCCAGCAGGTTCATGGCCATTTCCTATTCCTGGAGTGCTCTCCTCTCAAAGCCTACCTACCCATCTAAGACTTGCTCATTCTTCAAGGCTCAGCTCAATTCTCATTGTTTCTGTTGCATAGTAGAAAGAGACCCAAAGTAAGAGACCTATGTTCTAGTCAGTCCTATATCTGTAATTGTTCTCCAACTGATTTAAGGAATATTGTTTCTCTTTTCTGAGCCTTAATTAATAAAATTTATTGGTATACTTTCAGTAAAATCTGTCCTAAAGACTTCACAGGATATAAGGATCATATGAAAGATATGAGAGCACTTTGAAAAATAGAAAGCACCATAATTTCTAAAGCATTATTACTCCAACAGAAGTGATTTCTCCTTCTTCTTACTTTCTACAACACTTACTTCAACCAATAACTTTTCACATGTATTTTGTATCTCATCAAATAAATTACAAGCTCTTTTAAAACAGAATATTTTATAATATGTATAGTCCCCACAGCACTTTGTACATAAGTATTTTTGACTGATCTGACTCCTCTTCTAATGGGTAATCCCACTTTCTTAACCTGTTCTAACTGATCTTAATTTTCAAACTTGCAGTCATTCTTCTGGCTCTCCCTAATCCTAATCAAGTTATGCACTTCCCTGGATGAAGAAATAAAAATAAAATTGATAATGAGTTTGATGAGTGTACCTGATGACTCATCTGTTTTTTTCCCTTTAGGATCATACCCTGTACTTGTCCTCCCCTGCCTTTCACCCTTAACTGGAGGAAGTGGTCAAAGAGTCTTCAACTTTATCTGCAATATTCTATTTTTGTTAAAGGAGGATTTTTTAATAGTATTTCTCTTTCCCATTGCTGCAGCAGTGGTTCTCAACCTCAGCTACACATTAGAGTCACCTGGAGTGCTTTTAGAAATCTCAGTTCCTAGGCTGTACCCCACCCACATCATAAGTGTAGTCATCATTCCCTGAGGGTGGAACTCATGGCAAGAATGCCTTGTTCAAGAACTTGTAACTTACATTTATGGGCTAACAGTTTTCTCTCTCCTCCTACTCCACCCTATGCCCAGTGGGAGGAAAAGGAGAGACACCAACAACTTGAGAAGAGTTCCAAGAATGTGTCTCCTAGATGTAAAAAAGAAAACTCTAGGAGCCATATTTTAGTATTTTCCATCCAAGCCAATAAGAAAGTATGTTTAACACATTGGTAAAGAGTGTAGGTGGCCGGTTAGCTCAGTTGTTTAAGAGCGTAGTAAAGAGTGTGAATTTTAAAGTAGCTCAACTCCTGGCTCTAAAACTTACCAGCTGTATGACCCTGCATAATATACTTAACCCTGCAATACCTCAGTTTCCTCTTAAATAAAACAGGAATAATAAGAAAATCCACCTGATAGGGTTCTCTTGAGAATGAAATGCATGTAAAAGCACTTGGCACCATATTAGCAGATAGTAAGCTCATAATAAATGTTAGCTGCTGTCAGTATTATTATTCCAATGATTATAACATTTTGTTGACCTAGCAACAGTAAGAAATAGGTAGTCTTGGAAAAGAGAACATTCTAAATAAAAGAGTATTTTTAACCTTTTAAAAATTAAGTGCTGGGGCTTAATTTTAACAGACTATTATAAATGTCATTTTGCCCTCATCCTTTTACATTACATGTATTTGAAGCCTGTGTCTTCTGGAGCCAAGAAATCTAGGTCCCTCTTTCCCACCCAGTCCCCAGAGCTGCCCTACCTTTTTGTCTCCTTGACCTGGCTCAGTTTTCCCCACCAGAGGCCTTACTGACCACTGCATTCTAGCCAGCGCCTCTCCTGCCATCACTCTCTTCCCTCTGTGATCTCTTCTCACTGGCCATTTCCACCCATTACCAAGCCAACCAGAACATTCCACTTCCTTTTATAATTGGCAAATAGGTTATAATATTTGATTCTTCTGGGCTGTTTTTGTCATCACTTGCTCATGTGGCTAAAGACTTTTGTCCTTTCTGTTTCTCAAAACTCAAGCATCTAGCCTTAGCTTTTGCAATACAAAAATATTCTTTAGGATGAAATCTACCTTTAATTATCTTTGAGTAAGATGAGATAAGCACAGAGGTCAAGTTCCATAAACCTCCCTAACCTTGAACTATTTGAAATATTTTAACAAACCATTTTCAAAACCTGAGCCTACTACCCAATTTCCTTTAACTGTAAATATTTGGGAAGACCTTTGGCTTCCCTTGGTAAGAGCACTTACTCGTATCATCACCCTTACAAAGGAGTTTGGTTTTCCTTCTTCAACCCTCTGTCATCTTTCTAATCTAAAATGCTCATCCTGCTCTTGGAGATACATGCCTCAGTCTTAGGACAGTTCTGTCTCTCCACAAAAGCAGCCATAATCCACACTCATCCTCATATAACCATAATGAATTTAGCAACCACACAGGCACTTCCCTTAGAAATGAGTCATCTTGTCAAGTAACTGGTTGCCCACAGTGCACCTCTCCATTGCTGCCATCACCACCCTGAGCCCTACCCTCCTACCTGCCTATCTCCAGCAACAACCAGGGTATGCAGAATGGGAACAAACTGGCACACTCTCTCTTCCCTACCACTCATGTTCCCCATGGGTCTTGTACCCTCCACGTTTCCTCCATTCTGTCCCAGGCAGCCCTTTTTTCCCATTATGCATCTTCTTCTCCCTTCAACTGTCTCTTCTCCAAAGTCTTAACTACATACCAAAAAAATAAAATTCCTGCCAGGTCTCTTATCTACGTTGTGGCGTGCTCTCTCCCTCTCTTTCTTTTTTTCTCTTTCTCTCTCCCCCTCTCCATTTCATATGTAAATAAAAAAAGTTCCTAATCATAACTTCTTAATGCAAAAATGGTGCTGATACAAGAGAATTAAGTGAAATACGATTTAATAGAGAGCCAGTGTCCCCAGTACTAAATCTCCAAAGGGTAAAGTGGTCTCCACAATAAACCTTTTCTTGCTCCCCTATTAAACATGGTTAAGCCCATCATTCAAGACTAAAACAAAACAAAAAACTATATTTAATTTTTTTGCTTTGATTTGTTACAACAGTATTAATTTCTGTTATCTTATGGCAACTTATGGAGTTTTGATGCTGAGTACAGAGACCTTAGAACCTTGCACAGATTTGCATGCAATAGGTATTCAGTAAATGTTTATTAAATAACTTATAGTTACATAGATTTTACGGTCTAGGCTGGGAATGTAACTACAGTTTATATAGCACTATTCCTCTGAGAATGTATTCCAAATTCACAACATTACTCCTTTGTAGACTCAAGTGTCTGCCTAGATAGTAACATTTCAGGAACTGGAATTCCTTCCTGCCTTGCACTTACCTCCCACTCAGATACAAGCTTTACCCTGTTAACAGTACATTTAACCAATGAATACCTACTGAGTGACTGACCACCAGCAGGCCCTCTCTCGCTATCCTCTCAGAATAACGTCACCTTAACATACTGGAAATTGGCCAGCTCTCCACTCTCAAATGTTTCCTGACAATACAATAATAGTAGGGGACCTCAACACCCCACTCACATCAATTGACAGATCATCCAGACAGAAAATCAACAAGGAAATAGTGGAGCTAAATGAAAAACTAAAACAATTGGACTTAATAGACATATATAGATCACTTCATCCTAAAACAGCTGAATACACATTCTTCTCAAGTGCACATGGAACATTCTCAAGGATAGACCATATGTTGGGAAACATGGCAAGCCTCTACAAATTTAAAAAAATTGAAATATTAACAAGCATCTTCTCTGATCATAATGCTATAAGACTAGAAATTAATTACAAGAAAAAAGCTGAGAAAGGCACAAAGATGTGGAGACTAAACAACACACTACTGAACAAGCAATGGATCATTGAAGAAATTAAAGAAGAAATCAAAAAATACCTGGAAACAAATGAAAATGATAACATGCCATACCAACTCATATGGGATACAGCAAAAACTGTATTAAGAGGAAAAATCATTGCAATACAGGCACATCTTAACAAACAAGAAACATCCCAAATCAACAATCTTAAACTACACCTAACTGAACTAGAGAAAAAAGAAAAAAGAAAGCCCAAAGTCAACAGAAGGAGAGAAATAATAAAAATCAGAGCAGAAATAAATACTATTTAAACGAAAAAGGCAGTAGAAAAGATCAATGAAACAAAGAGCTGGTTCTTTGAGAAGATAAATAAAATTGACAAACCCCTAGCCAGACTTACAAAGAAAAAAGGGGAGAAAGCTCAAATAAACAAAATCAGAAATGAAAGAGGAGAAATAACAACAGACTCTGCAGAAATACAACGGATTATAAGAGAATACTACAAAAAACTATATGCCAACAGAATGGATAAGCTAGAGGAAATGGATAAATTCTTGGACTCCTACAATCTCCCAAAGCTCATTCAAGAAGAGGCAGACAATTTGAACAGACCAATCACAAGGAAAGAGATTGAAACAGCAATCAAAAACATCCCAAAGAATAAAACCCCAGGACCAGATGGCTTTCCTGGGGAATTCTACCAAACTTTCAGAGAGGATTTAATACCTATCCTTTTCAAGCTATTCCAAAAAATTAGGGAGGATGGAATACTTCCTAACACATTCTATGAGGCCAACATCACGCTGATACCAAAACCTGACAAGGACACCACGAAAAAAGAGAACTACAGGCCAATATCACTGATGAACATAGATGCAAAAATTCTAAACAAAATTTTGGCAACCAGAATTCGGCAATTCATCAAAAGGATCATACATCATGATCAAGTGGGATTCATACCAGGGACACAGGGATGGTTCAACATCCGCAAATCAATCAACGTGATACACCATATCAACAAACTGAGGAATAAAAACCACATGATCATCTCAATAGATGCAGAGAAGGCATTTGACAAGATCCAACAGCCATTTATGATAAAAACTCTGAACAAAATGGGCATAGAAGGAAACTACCTCAACATAAGAAAGGCCATATATGACAAACCCATAGCCAACATCATACTCAATGGGGAAAAACTGAACACCATCGCCCTGAAAACAGGAATGAGACAAGGATGCCCTCTATCACCACTCTTATATAACATAGTACTGGAGGTCCTGGCCAGAGCAATCAGGCAAGAAAAAGGAATAAAAGGAATCCAAATAGGGAGGAAAGAAGTGAAACTCTCACTGTTTGCAGACGACATGATCTTATATATAGAAAACCCCAAAGAATCCATTGGAAAACTCTTAGAAGTAATCAACAACTACAGCAAAGTTGCAGGGTACAAAATCAATTTGCATAAATCAGTAGCATTTCTATATTCTAATAATGAACTAACAGAAAAAGATCTTAAGAACACAATACCATTCACAATTGCAACAAAAAGAATAAAATACCTCGGGGTAAATTTAACTAAGGAAGTGAAGGACCTATATAATGAAAATTACAAGGCCTTTCTGAGAGAATTGGATGACGACGTAAGGAGATGGAAAGACATTCCATGTACATGGATTGGAAGAATAAACATAGTTAAAATGTTCATTCTACCTAAAGCAATCTACAGATTCAATGCCATCCCAATCAAAATCCCAATGACATTCTTTACAGAATTAGAACAAACAATCCTAAAATTCATATGGGGCAACAAAAGACCCTGAATTTCTAAAGCAATCCTGAGAAAAAAGAACAAAACGGGAGGCATCACAATCCCTGACTTCAAAACATACTACAAAGCTACAGTAATCAAAACAGCATGGTACTGGTACAAAAACAGGTGCACAGATCAATGGAACAAAATTGAAAACCCAGAAATAAAACCACACATCTATGGACAGCTTATCTTCGACAAAGGAGCTGAGGGCATACAATGGAGAAAAGAAAGTCTTTTCAACAAATTGTGCTGGGAAAACTGGAAAGCCAGATGTAAAAGAATGAAAATTGACCATTCTTTTTCACCGTTCACCAAAATAAACTCAAAATGGATCAAAGACCTAAAGGTGAGACCTGAAACCATCAGGCTTCTAGAAGAAAACATAGGCAGTACACTCTTTGACATCAGTATTAAAAGGATCTTTTCAGACACCATGTCTTCTCAGAGAAGGGAAGCAATAGAAAGAATAAACAAATGGGACTTCATCAGACTAAAGAGCTTCTTCAAGGCAAATGAAAACAGGATTGAAACAAGAAAACAACCCACTAACTGGGAAAAAATATTTGCAAGTTATATATCTGACAAAGGCTTAATATCCATAATATATAAAGAACTCTCACAACTCAACAACAAAAAATCAAACAACCCAATCAAAAAATGGGCTGGAGACATGAAAAGACATTTCTCCAAAGAAGATATATGGATGGCCAATAGGCACATGAAAAGATGCTCATCATCGCTGATCATCAGGGAAATGCAAATCAAAACTACACTAAGATATCACCTTACGCCCATTAGAATGACAAAAATATCTAAAACTAATAGTAACAAATGTTGGAGAGGTTGTGGAGAAAAAGGAACCCTCATACACTGCTGGTGGGAATGCAAACTGGTGCAGCCACTATGGAAAACAGTATGGAGATTCCTCAAAAAATTAAAAATAGAACTACCATACGATCCAGCCATCCCACTACTGGGTATCTATCCAAAGAGCTTGAAGTCAGCAATCCCAAAAGTCCTATGTACCCCAATGTTCATTGCAGCATTATTTACAATAGCCAAGACGTGGAAGCAACCTAAGTGCCCATCAACAGATGAATGGATAAAGAAGATGTGTATATATATACAATGGAATACTACTCAGCTGTAAAACAGAACAAAATCATTCCATTTGCAATAACATGGATGGACCTTGAGGGAATTATGTTAAGTGAAATAAGCCAGTTAGAGAAGGATAATCTCTGTATGACTCCACTCATATGAGGAATTTAAAAATGTGGACTAAGAGAACAGTTTAGTGGATACCAGGGGAAAGGTGGGGTGGAGGATGGGCAGAAAGGGTGAAGTGGTGCACCTACAACACGAATGACAAACATTAATGTACAACTGAAATTTCACAAGATTCTAACCTGTAATTAACTCAATAAAAAAAATGTTTCCTGACTCTTTAAACTCTCCTCAAGACACCACAGTTTACAGTAAAATTTCACATTCCCTATTTTCTTCCTTTGTGCCCTTGATTGCATTTCAGTAATCACTGCTGTTAAACCAGAGTAAGACACAAGATTAAGCCAGCCCCTCAGAATAATCTTTGAAAAAAGTCCTTATTTCTAAGTAAGCTGGCTTTGCAAATCATGATAAAGACAAGGAGAACAAAGAGGGCTTTCTTTAGCCCTGAATCAGCAAGCCACATATTTGTTAAAGATTGATAGGGGTGGTTATTTTGTACTTCTTGAGACAGATTTCCAAGTGCCTTTTACCATGACTCCTCTGTATATATAAATGGGGATCACTCCAACCTCGAAGGGTTGCTGTGAGCAGCCTCACCTTGGGCCCAGGAACTTTAGAGTGCCCCATGCTTTAGAGGGCCCAGCTCTGGCCTTCCTCTGCCTGTGCCCTCCCTTTGGGGCAGGGGGTTTATGGGGACAAGAGGATATGGCCATCTAGAGCCCATGCTTGCCTGTCTCCCACCCCAGACTGATGTTGGACCACAGAATTCCCTGACAAAATGGCTTTGAACCTAGTTCCAGGGCATTCCTGGGGTCTCTTCTTCAGGTCCATCCTCCCAGGGGCTGACAGTGCTGTCAAGCTAGTATCTACCTCTAGGCCAAAGGGATGGCAAGGAGATGGCTGTTTGCTGGAAGCGGAGGTAATAGGTATATGGAGCTTGAACTTGAAAGCTAGGGTACCCTCATATTCAAGGCACTTCATAGCCTGGGATGGAACTGGAGGTAGGAAGAAAGCAGTAAAGGGTGCTGAGGCCAGACGCCAGCTTCAGGCTCTTCCTGAACCACCATGTCCCAGTGTAGAACTCAGGATAGTCTAAGAAGTCTAAATCTGGACCTGGTGTTCCAGGTGGTTACAAAGATATTTTGTCAAGGTAGGAGAACAGAACATCTTTTATTTAACAGTTTATTTGCTTGCTTTATAAATTAAACTCTTTAGACTAATGGAAGGTGGGCTTCCATTTGTACTCTAGCCCCAGGACCTGCAAATGTTAAGAATGGGCCTGGCTGTGAGGGCAACAACTGCATAGTGTTCAAGAAATGTTAATTCCATACTTTCCACCACCATCCATACCCCTGCTCTTGCTGTTCCTTTAGCCTCCCCACCTCTGCAAGTCATTCAAGGCCTACTTTCTGTGGTATGACATACATGGCCTCTTGTCTCCCCCCTCCATCTCCACTCCCAGCCCTACTTCCCTGTTCAGCTGGAATCAATCTCTCCCTCTTCTGAACTTCCAAATAATTTTGTCTTAACCTCTTTTTGGTTTGTGTGTGTGCGTGTGTGTGTGTGTGTGTGAGGAAGATTGGCCCTGAGCTAACATCTGTTGCCAATTTTCCTCTTTTTGCTTGAGCAATAGTGTCTCTGAGCCAACATCTGTGCCGATCTTCCTCTATTTTGTATATGGGATGCCGTCACAGCGTGGTTTGACGAGCAGTCCTAGGTCCATGCCCAGGATCTGAACCTGCAAACCCCGAGCCACCGAAGCAGAGCACGCAAACTTAACCAGTATGCCACCAGGCCAGCCCCTGTCTTAACCTCTTTTATAACAAAGAGTTACTTTTCATCTTATAGTCATTTGTGTTCAAGCCTTATCTCCCCTTCTAGTCAATTCACTCCTGGATGGCAAGATTTGTTTCTGATCCATCCTTGTTTCCTGCCATTACCTTGCACATATAGGTGCTCAGTAAATATTTGAGTGTCATCAATCTGATAAAAAGTGAATTGCTAAGTAACCAAAAAAGGCTGCAATGAAACTCGCTCATTGATTCACTTTTACGTGCATACTTCCTTTTGAAAATACAAAATAAAACTCCATGGTAAGCAGTTATGTCTACAGAATGAAAAATTTTAATGAATTTGAGTGACTTAACCTTCAACAGAAATTCATAAAAGATATCAAATGGTGTCATTTCAGGCAAGGAGAGAGAATTGGGGGCAGACAATTTTAGCTAAACTTAGCCAAAGGAGCACCTGAGAGACCTTTACATCTCTAATAAAATTTCACTGGGGGTAGAGTATTTCTAGGGACATTTCGTCAGTGTACACTGAGTCCCTGCTAAAGCAAAAGATTTTTAGAAAAGACCTCACCATTCCTTTGACAAAACATTGTGCTTACCTCTAAATACAGTTACAGTTGTAGAATATTAGTAATTAATAAAGAAAAAATATGTATCTGACTTTAGCCTAGAATTTTCTTTCCCCCCTTCCTGCTAGATAGTGCATCAGCCCTTATGCTACTAGATGACATTAACAGCAATTATCTTTTATGTTCATATTCTAGTTTCCTAAATGTGTTGGGAAAAATAAACCAGTATTCTACCCAAAACCTCCTAAAACCTTCGCTCCTAACACTTCTTTAAGTTCGTGGGACCCTATTTGCTCTCTAAAAGAAGCCAACATACAAAGAAACCTTGAGAGGTGCCACTGGATCACTTCATACACTCATGATTTTACAGGTATGAATTCATTTTAACACAAGTAAAAACAACAAAATTGGAATATTTAACAAATGCTGTTATAAGCTTTCATCTTCTAATATTTTTTCCTTGTTTCCTAATATAAGTACTAATAGAATTAAAGTGGGTAGTGTGTCTCTCTTAGTGGGTAACTGGGAGGTAAAGTTGGTTTTCATTTTATTGGTTCTACTTATATCACAGGGGAATGGGTAAGTTTTTCTATAAAAGGTCATTTAAGTGCCATTCTTCATTTACTCTAACAAAATAATAAGATGTGATATTTTCATTAAGGTCTGGGGCCCATGAACCCCCTTGAACTGGATGATTACCATGAAAAGGAGGTAGCAGAGTTAACTGGACAGATAGGATTTGACCCAGAGCCTGTAAGTAATTGCAGTCAACTCTCAGTTATTTAGGGGGAAAGTGTCCAGGTGTTGGGCTCCTTCCTGCTTTGCCCACTTTTTGTTTGCTTCATGAGTATTGGTGACCAAGCCAGCAAAGGGATAATTTAATTCGTTTTAGAAGTTAATTCTAAATTAATTTGAAATGGTTTGAACTCCTCGTCCACTATTTTGAAGATCAAGCAAGGTTTGTTTTCCTCTTCACAGTGCTGTTTTTTGTGCACATTTTCTACTATGCTACTGCTGCTAAAATTTACAAAGGAACTGGTTTACAAACACTTACCTGGTAATTTAATGAGATTCTTAATAAATTCTGTGACTCTGCATATTTGTATATCTGGTACATTATCACTGCTTTTGAAGAGAAAAAGGCTTCTTCCTGATATCTACAATAATTGAGAGTTGGTTGAATTACAATCAAAAGCCAATAAATTCTCTGCAAATATCCATGGGGATTTCTTAATTGATTATGTGAAATGGCCTGAAAGAAATGATCAATCCCTTTAGTGACAGAAGTTATAATCTGTTGGCTTATTATGGAAATGAAATAAAATGACCCAATAGTATAATTTGTGTTGTTTTTTGAGGGCCTAAATTTTATCCTCTAAAAATACAAAGCTTTTAAAACAAAATTAATATTTTCAAAGATGTAAATTGTGGAAAGACAAATAAAAAACCTGTAAGATATTTCAGTATTAACTCTTTTTAGACTGAACTGAACACATTTATTTTACATTCGCTTCAGTATTTCCCAAGGCAATATAAAATCCTAACATCAGAAGCAGTTCCATAGACTGTGCTTTATCATTCACCGAAGGGTGTTTAATTTTCTTTATTTTCCACTTGCAACAAGCATTCTCTAAGGCTAGAAAAGACTGTATGTATACTCTGACATTGTCAAGTGTGTTCAGCAACTGTCTAGATTTCCACAGATTGGACCCTATAAGATTCACCCCCTCAGGAAGTAGCTTTATCATTTTTACAAAGAAATACATATACAGTTATACAAAGGATGCTTGTCAAGTATATTATATGCAAAATTATTGTGCAAGTAAATCAACACCTAAATTTTTATTATTAACAAGATAAAATATGCTGAAAATAGTTGGAAGTTTGAAAGAAAGTTTCAGTGAATCTTGCTGGTTTCTGACTAAAACATAAATAACAGACTCTCAGAAGTCACATTACACATAAATATGTGTAAAGTAAACACGTGTAAGAAATATTTTGTTGTTTGTCGTTAGTGACATTGAGTTGATTCCAACTCCTAGTCAATTCTAACCTTGTGTACAGCAGAGCGGAACCCTGCCTTGTCTTTTTGACTCATCCTCTCACCTTCTGGCACTGTATCAAACAATGCTCTGCTGCTATTCATAGGGTTTTCATGGCCAATTTTTTTGGAAGTGAGTGGCCAGGTCCTTCTTCCTAGTCTGTCTTAGTCTGGAAGCTCCACTGAAACCTGTCTACCATGGGTGACCCTGCTGGTATTTGAAATACTGGTGACATAGCTTTCAGCATCACAGCAACATGCAGCCACCATAGTGTGACAACTAACAGATGGGTGGTATGGTGCTCTAACCAGAAAATGAGTCTGGGCCTTGAGGTGAGAGCACCAAATCTTAACCACTAGACCACCAGGGCTGGCCATTTTGTTGTAGTACAATAAAATAAAGGTACTAAAAACTGCTTCTTGCATAAAAGGATACTGTCAAAGTAAGATATAATACACCCTATACTTTTATGTTTATGACAAATTTAACAAAGCATTTCAAAGAGCTGGGATTTTTTTTCTTTTTTTCATAGTATCTACTCAAACCTGATTCACTAAAGGTTATAACATATCTATTAATAACAGTATGGAAATTCCAACCATGAAAAAATTAGTTCCAAAAGGATATTCCTAAGTTCATTTTGTTTTCTAATTCCAAACTACAGTTATTATTTTCTCACTATTCTCATTATCTCTGCTATCAATTCTACCATCATCATACATCTATTCTTTTTTAATTTTTTTCTTCAACATATTATAAAAATTTTCAAACAGGGCCAGTCTGGTGGTACAGTGGTCAAGTTTGCATGTTCTGCTTTGGCAGCCTGGGGTTCGCCAATTCGGATCCCAGCACCACTTGGCAAGCTATACTGTGGCAGGCATCCCACATATAAAGTAGAGAAAGATGGGTACAGATGTTAGCTCAGGGATAGGCTTCCTCGGAAAAAATTAAAAATAAAATAAAAATTTTCAAACATATTACAGTTAACACCCATATCCCCGTCACCTAGATTCTACCATCAGCAATTAACTATACTTATTTTACCACATAATCTATCCATCTTTCCATCCATCCAAGCATCCATCAATACATTTCATTATTTTTTATGTATTTCAGAGTAAATTCCAAACATTGGTATACTTCACCTCTAAACATTCAGCATGCATATCATTCATCAGAGTTCAGTTTGTTTGCAGTTTTTTCTTTTAAGGTAAAATATGCATTCAATGAAATTGCACAAATATTAACTGTACATTCAGTGAGTTTTGACAGAAACATACACACACCTTTGTAACCCAAACCTCCATCAAAATATTGAATATTACCATCATCACAGAAAGTTCCCTCATGCCCCTTCCAAATCAACTACCTGCTCTTCCTCCTACTCCCCCACAGACAGATGTACACTCACTCACTACTTTTGCAGTTACCAGACATGATTGAGTTCACAATATTTATAAAACATCTCAAAAAGAAGCAGAGATATGACAACTCCCCTCAGACCAATGTTTCTCCAAGCAGAGCACATCACTGGCCTCAGCATCACCCAAGATGGTTGTTAAAAAGCAGATTCCTAAGCTCCACTGCAAACCTTCTGAATCACAATCTCCGAGGATCAAGCTGAGGAATCTCATTTTCTGCCAGCTCCAAAGCTTATTCTGATTCACCAAGGTTTAAGAACACTTGCCTTGGCCTAATAAAGGAGGCTTTGGCTGAGACTAAATAACTGCACATAACTGTTAACATCGTCTGTTGGTGATGGGCAGAAATTTTGTTCCAGTGATTCTTTTATATCTTTGAAAGTTGGAAAGCAAAGAGTTCCAACATAGAGGAATTTTTCTACAGCCAACTAAAATATGCCCTTTTCATATTAGCAAAAACCAATAGACGAGAAAAACGTGTTATCAGGACCCAAATTTCAATGTCTTTAAATAAATAAATATCAAAGAACATTGCAATGTGCACGCCTACACCCATCCTGTGTTTACTCAGACAATGAAAATGGATATGACTTTTGACCTGCCAGTTGTGGCAATATCCTTACAATACCAAATTTATTAATTAATTGTTTTTTTCCTTTTTATCCCTCGACTATAGCAAGAAAAATTCCATCCCGTCTTAAAACCTTCCATACCCTTGGAAGGACGAATTGCCCGACTGATTCAGAACCGACGTCCTCTGGAGGCTATTGTCCAGCAAAGACCACCTTCCTGTCCAGATTGTACCCCTAGAGTTTTGTGTACTTTTCATACTTTTGTACCCAGTTCTGCAGAAATGATGGCACTTAGCAATAACACACCAGCGGGTGTGACCCATAAAAATCAGAAA
The DNA here is from genome assembly GCF_037783145.1 of Equus przewalskii. Classification (NCBI taxonomy): domain Eukaryota; kingdom Metazoa; phylum Chordata; class Mammalia; order Perissodactyla; family Equidae; genus Equus; species Equus przewalskii. Next base: position 56,624,563 of record NC_091834.1, on the reverse strand, counting down.
ATTGAAGATAAGATTAAGGAAGAACAAAGCTTGCTATCTACTTATGCACTCCCACCTTGCTACCCAACAAAAGATCTGACTAACATTTATGACATAAAACCATTTCCAAAAATCACGGATACTAAAAAGACAGAAGATTTGTACTGGAGACAGCTGTCATTAAAACCCCAACCTCCACCTTACTGTAACCCAAACCATTACATTGAGTATGAACATTTTAAACCTCCCGTACATAACCAGTATATTATGTGTCAAAATCCTATTAGCCTTAGTAAGCCTGGTATTTTAAGTAAATCAGACTTGGAAACTTTCAATTTAGAACATTTTTTAAGTAAGCCAGAAGAAGAGTTGACCTTGAACATGGAAAACGACGAAGAAATCAGACCTATTGTGGGTTGGATTCCCAGAGCTGGAGTGGCCAGGCCTCAGACCGACCTGTTGGAGCTTAAGAACTCTTTTTCCAAAAGTGGTGCACAAAAACGTTTCCATAAGTCAATTCAAGAAGACCACAAAGACCTGAGGGATAAGGAGCATTCAGGGATGAAACACCAATTCTATGGCCATAATTCCTATTATTTCTATAATTGAGATATTCATCCTTCCCTTCAAAACCCAGCCTCTTGCAAAAAAGGAAAAAATATAACAGAATTTCCTCCTTGTTGCCAGACTCTGTTTTCTAGGAGAACCATAATCGCCTTGTTAGTGAGGTTTATGTTTTCAGGAATTTAAGTTAGGATCTGGTCAGAGGAACCCAGAAAAGGATATGTTCTGACATATTGAAAAGTTTAACCATTTAGCAATAAAATATTAGAACCAGAAAAATGTATAGTCTTTAATCTCATTTTCAAATTATACTCCAAGAAAATTTTCCAAAATCATGAAAAACAATATGTATGACAAAGTTTACATCATCATTTTACAAAAATGAATATTTGAAAAAAACCTTGAATGCCCAATAATTGACAGATATCTCTACAAAGTATAGTACCCTAATGAAACAAATATGTGAACACTGTCCCTTTATGTAAATGTTTGTACAAAATAACATTAGGTACAAAAGACAAAACTCAAAGGCCCAGTTCATTGAGGGATGGACAGCTCTACAAATTACATCGCCTTAATAAAGTAAACAAGTGGGCCCTGTTCTTTTATATAAACGTGGACAAAATAAGTCAGTAGAAAAGATGAAACTCAAAGTGCTCTGCATGCATGCATTCTAAACTGGATGTTTCTTTTCCTTTAACCTTCTGATAGAGAAACATAACCATTTCTTTTATGCAAAAAGAATGATTTTACTGTGAAGATCTAGCAATGGCTTTAATTAGTAACTGGTAAGTTCTAACTGTTGCAAGTAAGGATGGTGTCTTAGTCTATTCTATTTGGGCTGCTATAACAAAATGCCATAAACTAGGTGGCTTATAAACAACAAACATTTATTTCTCACAGTTCCAGAGGCTGGGAAGTCCAAGGTCATGGCACCAGCAGATTTGGTGTCTGGTGAGGGTCCACTTCTTCATTGACAGCCAACTTCTCACTGTAACCGTACATGGTTAGGGTGAAGGATCTCTCTGGGGCCTCTTTGATAAGGGCACTCATCTCATTCATGAGAGCTCTGACTTCGTGAACTAATCACCAACCAAAGTTCCACCTCCTAATACCTTGGGGGTTAGGATTTCAACATATGAATTTTGGGGAGACACAAACATTCACACCATAGCAGATAGCTTGTTATCAATTATTCTAAAGCCAAATATCATCGTTTTTAGAAGGTGTCCACCAAGAGTTTAGCTAACCTCCAAATGCAAGTCAACTAATGCGCCAAGAGGTATGTTTTAGACTTAGTTTATCAGGGAAAGTTCATGAGGAATTTCCATGAAAATTTCATTGAGATTTCTTTCTTTTAATTTTTTTGTTTCATGATCAACATGTTATTTGGTTTCACCCTCTTTACAACTATTCTGGGCTAAAATTATGGAATTTTTTCCAACTCTATTCTATAGCATTAGTTATATTAGTTATATTAGATATTACGGGAAGCAAAAAGTTACATGGTAAAATAACATTGGCAAAAGCTGGGGGCAACAAAACCAATCACAGGATTCTCCAGAGCCTTCAATATGTAACATATTTAGGAATGTCCAAGGTGAGGGGGATATAGTATACTCATTTCTCAAACTAATTTGATCCTTATCATAGAGCATATCATCGGACTAGAACTCCAAAGAACAAACTTTGGAGGATGCAACTCTGCAGTGTAGGAATTTGGGGTTTTAATTGTACATTTTCCCCTGGGTTGCAGGGGCACAGAATTGCATTTTGACTATGCGTATTCACTACCTCCACCTCTACACAGAAGCGGTGCAGCCTCCTCTTCAGACATTTATCTTAGTCATCATCCTCAACTCCCATAGGAGGATGTCAGCCCTACTCCTAACTCTGTTGGTTGTTAAGGCTAATGCATCTGGCCTTATCAGGTGACAGAGAATCCCTACACTTCAAGTACTCTCAATTTCGAAAAATATTTATGGAGCCTTCGAGATTAAGATAGATTAAATCCATGCATCTAATTTCACTTACTCTAAAAAGCACATTAAAACTACAGTGAAGTTTTTTGGTTTTGTTTTTTATTGTATTTTGTTTTTGTTTTATCCTACATACAAAAGCATAAACTAGCCAGGTCAGTAAGGGGAATAGGAGCTGAGACATGAGAACATTTTGGAAAAGAGATCAATGAAAGATAGATCCTAACTGGCTGAAGACACTAGAACCCTATAACTGGCAGTGGGGAAAACAATCCAATTTATACCAGCAGAATCCTCAAAAGGCTCAGGAACTCAGTACCAGGAGCATCTGGGTCTGGGAATAAAGGCAGGGGTGAGGTAGGGGTGGGAGTTGCTAAATTAAGGAAGACTGAGTGAAAGCTAAGACACAATTGGTTCCCTAGGTCCTCCGCCTGCCCCTGCCCCCACCCCCCTCCACCACAGAGCTAGACAAGGGCCCTCCTTCACCGTGAGAAGTCTGGAGGATTATTTTCCGAAGAAAAGTAAAACAGGATGTCTGGTATGGAGAACTGGATCCATTCTGAAAACAGGGGGAATAAGTACTTGTATCAATCGGGGTCCCAGCAGGAAACCGACCCTAAAAGTCTATCACTAAGGGGAGTTTAGTGAAGGGACTATTTACAAAGATGTGGGCAGGGTTAAGGGAACCTCCAATAGTGGGGCACCCAGGAACTAGCAGTAGCAAGAAATCTTCCCACTCCCAACCCTTCAGGAAAGGGAAAGGCCCTGTGCTCCAGTGCCTCCCACTGGACAACCCAACCAGAAGGTAGAGAGCAAGGGGCTCAAGTGATGCAATCCTTAGATACCAATGTCCTAAGGCAAAGAAAGGTGAAAAACAGATCTAGACTGGCAAGAAGAGAGCAACCAGCACAGTGATCTTATAAATACTGACTCCTCTGTGCTGAGAGGTGCAGCTCCCTTCCCCACTAGGCCACCAGAAAACTGACAGACATCAGCGCTCCAGGAGAGAACGGTCCCCGCTGAGGTTGGACAAGACCACACACTGCCTTGTTTCAGCTCTCATACTATAAACAAAACGTCGTTTTCGCAGTCTAATTCATGCAACTTTTTTCACATTTTTGTGTCCTTTTTTGGTTATTTTGCTGTTTAAAATGACCCCCAAGTGTAGTACTGAAGTGCTGTTTAGTGTTCCTAACTGCAAGAAGTCTTTGATGTGCCTTACAGAGGAAATGTTTGTTAGATGTGCTTCATTCAGGTGTGAGTTCTTAGACTTGACACCAAAAATGTGATCCATAAAAGAAAAAATTGATAAATTGGACTTCGTCAAAATTAAAACCTTTTTCTGTATGAAATATCCTGTTAAGAGGAAGAAAAGCCACACCAGAGACTGGGAGAAAATATTTTGCAGACCACACATCTAATAAAGGATAAATATCTAGAATATATAAACAACCCTAAAAATTCAACAATAACAATCCAATTAGAAAATGGGAGAAAGACATACAGAAACACTGCAGCAACGAGGATATACGGATGGCAAATAAGCATGAGAAGATGTTCAATATCATTAGCCATTAGAGAAACACAAATTAAAACCACAATGAGATATCACTACACACCTATCAGAATGGCTAAAATAAATAGTGAAAACCCCAAATGCCAGTAAGGATGTAAAGAAACCAGATCACTCATATTGCTAGTAAGCTCTGGAACAGTTGGGCAGTTTCCTAAAAACTAAACATGCAACTTCCATATGATCCATAAACTACACTCCTGGACGTTTATCCCAGAAAAATGAAGACATGTTCACACCAAAACCTGTACATGAATATTTACAGTAGCTTTATTCGTAATAGCCCCAAACTGGAAACAACCCTGATGTCCTTCAATAGATGAATGGATAAACAAAATGTAGCATATCAATACAATGGAATATTATTTGGCCATAAAAAGGAATGAAGTTCTGATACATGCTACAACATGGATGAACCTTGAAAACATTATACTAAGTGAAAGAAGTCACAAAAGACCAGATACTATATGTCTCCATTTATAAGAAAATTCAGGATAGGGAAATCAATAGAGACAGAAAGTAGATTAATGGTTACTCAGTCCCAGGGTGTGGGATAGAAGGATGATATGTAAAGATGTGGGGTTTTTGATGGGGTTGATGCGATGAAAGCATTCTAAAATCAACTGTTGTCATAGTTGCACATATCTGTGACTAGACTAAAAACCACTGAAACACTTTAAATGGGTAAATTGTATGGTATGTGAATTATAGCTCAATAAAAAGGTTCAAAAATAAATGTGAAAGGAATACAAACTTCTCTGAAACACATTGAAATAACTGTTCTCTGCTGGGAAATACTGCATTGAAAATGGCTCCCTAATTTTAAAGGGGATAAGAGGATACCTGGCTGGCCAAGGCCAAGCTCACCTGTAACTGTCAGAGACAAAGTGGCACTGGTTACTGTAATAGGCAGCAGGACAGGAGGGTAATCAGAGCAGTTTGATCCAAATGGATATTTGGCAATGACTAATTGCTCTTGAGGTACTTAGGATTGAAATAGAAAAGCAGCACACTAACGTCTATATGATCTGTATGGACAAAAAAAACGTAGCTAAAAAGGATCCAACTTGAGTCACCAAAAGAGAGTCATAATCCCTTGCCAAAACTCAGACCAGATTTAGGTCATAATTCTTGAGCATGATTAATGAGAGTGAAACTGACTAATGAGGTAAGGAAAGATCCTGCAAATAACAAGTATCTGTTCTAAATCTTCCACCTACCCTTTCATAAAGGGATCCAAGAGATAACGAAGCACTGCAGAACAGGAAATACCTATTCATTTCAAGATTATTAAGCATTGGTTCTTAGCTAACACTAATCCCTTAGGACCCAAAGACCACTGTGACCCCCCTAGTCAGTGGAGAGAGGCTAGGGGGTTTTACCCACGTTTGCCTCTTGGTGGAGTCAGTAGGAACACAGACACGCTGTATTAAGAAGTGTCATTGGAATAGATATGCTTAGTAATTGGCAGAATCCTGCATTGGCTCCTTAACCCATAAAGGAAGAAAAGGCCCAGTACAAGTATCTGAGCAACTCTCCCCCCAAAATAAGTCAATATCACATGAGAGCATATAGGTATTAGTGCTACCATCGAAGACTTGAAAACTCCAGGGGTGATTATTCTTGTCACAACTCATTTAAATCATCTATTTAGTCTGCTCATGAGATAGACAGATTTGGGAGAATGAGAATATTTTATTTTAAACTTAATAACGTAATGACACTGGGCCAGCCTAGTGGCAGAGTGGTTAAGTTCATGCACTCCGCTTCAGCTGCCTGGGGTTTGCGGGTTTTGCTCCCAGGCACAGACCTGGCACCACTTGTTCAAGCCATGCTGTGGCAGCATCCCACATAAAATGGAGGAATGGGCACAGATGTTAGCTCAGCAACAATCTTCCTCACAAAAGAAGAAAAGTAATGATGCTAATTGAAGCTGCTATTTCATTTGCAGTAAGAGTATACTCTTTCTCTGACCTCTGGGAGAATTTACTGAAGTTACCGGGATTATTTCTTCCTTAAATATTTGGTATAACTTACTATTGGAGCCATCTGCACCTAGAATTTTCCTTGTGGGAAGGTTTTGAATTATGGATTCAATTTCTTTAACAACTGTTCAAATTCGCACTTCATTTCTTTGTTTTGATAAATTGTATTTTTCAAGGAATTTTTTTTTTAGATTTTATTTTTCCTTTTTCTCCCCAAAGCCCCCTGGGTACAGTGTATTTTTAGTCGTGTGTCCCTCTAGTTGTGGCAGTGGGATGCCGCCTCAGCATGGACTGATGAGCAGTACCATGTCTGTGCCCAGGATCCGAACTGGCGAAACCCTGGGCCGCCAAAGCAGAGCACATGAACTTAACTACTTGGCCATGGGGCAGGCCCCAAGGAATTTTTAATTTGATGTAAATTTTCAATAAAATAATGCTTATTATCTTTTCAATGTCTACAAGATTTATCATTTTTCATAAGGATTTTTTTGGGGGGGTGGTGAAGAAGATTGGCCCTGAGCTAACACATGTTGCCTATCTTCTTCTTTTTTTTGCTTGAGGAAGACTGGCCCTGAGCTAACATCTGTGCCCATCTTCCTCTATTTTGTATGTGGGTTGCTGCCACAACATGGCTTGATGAGTGGTGTATGTCTGCACCCAGGATCCAAATCCGCAAACCCAGGCCTCCAAAGCAGAGTGTGCTGAACTTAATTACCCCACCACCAGGCCAGCCCCCATATGGATTTTTCAGTGCCTTTTTTCTTGATCTTTCTTACCAGACATTTATCTGTTGTATTAGTCCATTTTTTCACTTTCAAATTTTTTGTATTCTTATGTATTAGAGGTATCTTTTGTAAAGAGCATATATTTCAGTTCTTGAAAAATCCAGTTGGAAAATATGTCTTATTTCTTCTTCTTTTAAAGATTGGCACCTGTTGCCAATCTTATCTTTTTTTCTTCTTCTCCCTGAAGCCCCCTAGTACCTGGTTGTATACTGTAGGTGTGATCCTTATAGTTGTGCTACATGGGATGCTGCCTCAGCATGGCCTGATGGGCAGTGCCATGTCCACACCCAGGATCTGAACTGATGAAACCCTGGGCTGCTGAAGTGGAGCGTGTGAACTTAACCACTCAGCCACGGGGCTGGCCCCTATTTATTAATTCTTAACTACAGAATTTAATTCATTTAATGTAATAACTGACCAATTTGGGTTTTAAGCTACCATCTTACAATGTGTTTATTTTTCCCTTTTCTTGCCTTTAAAAAAAAAATTAATCACCATTCCATTTTTTTCTATTACTTTGGAAAATATACACGATTTTCTATTATTTTACTAGTTTCCCTAGAAACTAAAATATTCCTTCTTTCTGGATAATGAAAGGATATTAGAATATTTTAATTCTACTTTTCTAGTGACTTATATGCTATCGTTATCATGTATATATTTCAACTACAAAAGACATTATTATTATTTGAACAATGCTTATTTGGATTCAACCACATATTTACCTCTTTTGTTGCTCTTGATTTCTTCCTTCATCTCTGATCTCTCAATCTATAATCATTCTCATTTGTCTAAAGAATACCCTTTAGAATTTCCTTCAGTGTGGATACGCTGGTGGCAAACTCAGTTTTTGTTTGAAATGTCTTTATTTCTCTCTCATCCCTGAGATATTTTGCCAGATAAAGAATTTAATTTGACAGTTATTTTCTTTCAGTACATTGAAGCTATCCATATCCAGTCCTCAGGTTTCTATTGTTGCCATAGAGAGACCAATTGTCAATCTAATAGTTCTTTGAATATCAGTGTTTTTCATTTTGCTTTTACATTACTTTGTCTTTGGTTTTCTATAGTATTGAAAATCATTGGGTTTCTAGAATCTATGGATTGATATCTTTCATTCAAATATTGCTGCTATCCCATACTCTCTTCTCTCCTTCTGGGACTCCACTTAAAAAGTGTATTACTATATGTTATCACTGTATCTTCTTAATTTTGTTTAATTTTCAGTTCCAGAATTTCTATTTGATTCTTTTTCAAATTTGTTATGTCATTTTTTTATACGTATTTTCCAGTTCCCTTCTAAAAGTTTCAATGCTGGCTTTTATCTCTAGAACATAAAAAATAAATATTTTACAGTCTGTCTGATAACTCCAAAGTCTGGGGTCCATATGATCTCTTTCTTGCTTCTGCTGGTTCTCACTCATATTGCCTATCCAATTATCTTTCTTTATTTGCTGAACACTTTATTTGAAAACTTTATTTGCAGAAATAATTTGAGACCTAGGCTGATATTATCTTCTTCCAGAGAGAATTTTCATTTGGTCCTGCCAGGTGCCCGAAGGCAACAGAATTCCTTATTCCAGGTTCAAATTTTGAGGTTTCCCTTTGCCAACCACAAAAGAAGTTAGGGGCCATACCTTGTAAAACTTGTTTTTCTTCCAGTTCATCCTCGCTCCCAGGGTGTAGCCCTTTGAAATGTTGACCTAAAGCAATGGTTGTTTACCAGGTACCAGGTTCCACACCTCCACCAGTCCTGAATAGATATTATAGACAGATGGAGATATATACATTTCTATATATAGATATCTACAGACAAACAGGCATGTAGATATATCATCCAGTGTGCCCCACAATCTCTGCATCCTAGTATTGACACCCTTGTGAAGGCACCTCCTCCATTGTACCCGGGTTAGTCTCTGTGACCAACAGCAGAAATGATAGTATGTCACTCCCAAGATTATAAAAGGTTATAAAAGACTGGCTTCTGTCTTGGGTTCTCTAGCAGTCTGGGGGAAGTGAGCTTCCATGTTGTAAGAAGTCCCATCCAGAGGCTGCTAGCCAAGAGCCAATAAGCAACTGAGGCTTGACAACCATATGAATGAGCTTGGAATTGGATTCTCCAGCCCTATTTGAGCCCTCAGATAACTGTACCTCTGTTCAACAGTTTGACTGCAAACTCATAAGAGACTCTCAGCCAGAACCAGAACCCAGCTAAGCTGCTTCCACATTTCTGATCCACAGAAACTGTAAGATAATAAATGTTTATATTTTAAGGTGCTGAGGTTGGCGGTCACTTGTTATGCAGCAGAAAACTAATAAATCCAGCTTTTTAAATTGTCTTCAGCAAGAGTTTGTCTGCATTAAATACTCTGTCACTGCTGGCAGCTGAACTTTTGACATGTATATTTTTCTCCTTTCCTACTATCTTTGGGATTGACTAAATTTTTAAATTCCATTTTATCTTCAAATGTTTCAGAAGTTATATGATGAGGATTATTTTGGTCTGGTTACTTTTAAAAACTGCAGACGGGAAGGAGGCGCTGAGGAGGGAATTTGCTTGCCCTTTGATGAGAAACATTTGCATTTGTGAAGGAAGTCTCCTTCTGTGGGGGTGTCTCCCTCTCTGCACCAGGAGGAGTGGGGGATGACCTTGTCTCTAGAAACTCTTAATGGGGACGGCAAGGACTTAAGTTTTGTTTATTGTGCTTGTCTGGTAACCTCATGTAGCTGACTCCCCCCACCACCAACATCCTCCAGGAAGCATAGAACATCCTGACTTAATCCGGTCTGATTCTTATCTAAAGTTGTCAGACCACCCAGTAACCATACCCCACCTGCACTGATACCATTTTAAGGACTTTTTTACATATTCTTTCCTTTGTCTTGTAAAGAGATAACTCACATACCTATGCCTTAAATTTAGCCCTACCCTCAACCCATGTTTGCAGCAGCTCTTACTGCCCATGGGTCCTGTCCCCGTGCTATTCCACACTATTCTCTGAATAAAAGAGCACTACTGCCAGACCCTGAGAGTCCAAGAAATCTTTCTTTCAACTCCTCAGCTCGCCTAGCCCGATTATATACTCTCTTCTATTCACTTAGTGACTATGTTTAAAGTTTTAACATGAACACTTCATTTCAAGAACAACATACTGAACTTAGAACTAAACTCCAATCACACTCTCCCATCTTAAATGTTGTTGTTGAATATTTTAACTACTTTGGTTTTTACTTTCTAAATTAGACACTTTTTTAAATATATAATTAATGTTTCATTAGATTTATCCACATATTTACTTTTTCCACCCTTCCTTCTTGCATTTCAGACCTTTCTTCTGGGATAATTTTCCACTTTTTGAAGTACATTCTTTAGAAGTTTGTCTTGTAACAGTCTGTTGGTGATAAACTCTCACCTTTTGTTTTTTTCTGTAAATATTATGTGCCCTCATTGAAGGGAAGTTTACCTAGATGTATAATTCCAATTTGACAACTATTTTTTCAATCATTTGGGGATGTTAATGACTTCTGTTTTACTCTAATGTATTCTACTGTTCAGTTACTCTATTAACTTCTAGTTTTCTTTGTTCCTATTGAGAAATTTTCTGTAAGTCTATTTGTGATTTTTTTAGTAGATAATCTCTCTTTTATATCTGGTTATTTTAAATATTTCTCTTTGTCTTGAGGGTTCTGATGTGCCACCAACATGTGTCTTAAAGTCAATTGTGGACAATTCTCAGATATTTTTTCAAACATAGGCCTCTCCCCAGTTTTCTCCATTTTTTTCCTTCCGGAACTAAGTAGGTTTATGCTAGACCTCCTTATTCTATCTCCCCTATGTCTTAACTTCTCTAAGTTCCCTTTTATGTATTCTACCACTTTGTTCTCCACATTACATTGAATAATTTCTTTAAATCTACCTTACAGTTCATTAGTTCTTTCTGTTGTGTCTTTTTCATATTATACACTGTAAAGGTAAATAAAAATTATTTTCTTTGTTTATAAAGGAAAACGAGACCATTTCCCCTCTCTCTCCCTTCTAAGAGCATTTGCTAGGAAAATCTAAAGGGCCTGAATCCTCCCTCTAACTTTTTGGAATGTAAATAAGTCTCTCAGAGGCCTAGGCTTCATTCCTTTTGAAATGTAAACACCTAGGAAGATAGACCTTCACCTTGGGAATTTAATGTAAGTGTAACCATTTGTTTCTCAGGAAAATACAGTCTTCCCTGGATATCTGTATCTGCAGGTTCCACAGCCACCCTTTCAACCAACCTCAGATGGAAAGGACTATGATGGTTGTGTCTGTACTGAACATTTACAGACTTTTTTTCTTGTCATTATTCCTTAAACAAGACAGTATAACAAGTATTTACATAACATTTACATTGCATTAAGTATTATAAGTAATCTAGAGATGATTTAAAGTATATGAGGGGGATGTGTGTTGGTTATATGCAAATATTATGCCATTTTATATAAGAGACTCGAGCATTCCCAGAGTTTGGTATCCTCTGGGGTCCTGGAATCAATCCCCCGAGAGATAACGACCATAAGTTTTATCACTCTTTGGGATGAGGATAACTAATTAAATAAATGGCTACTCCAATTCCCAAGTAAACTTAAGAGTGAAAAAATGCAAAAAAACAAAAACGCAACCAAGAAAGATCTGGCCACAGACTGATGTCAAATCCTCCTGTGGAAAACATGTTACTATTGTTGGGGATCAGAACTGGCCACCCCAAAATGTGTTGCTTTGGCATGAGGATTATTTGGGGCTGGTTACTTTTTTTTTTTCCTTTTTCTCCCCAAATCCCCCCAGTACATGGTTGCATATTTCAGTTGTGGGTCCTTCTAGTTGTGGCATGTGGGATGCCGCCTCAGCATGGCCTGACAAGCAGTGCCATGTCCACGCCCAGGATTCAAACCAGTGAAACCCTCGGCCACCAAAGCAGAGCACGCAAACTTAACCACTCAGTCTCGGGGCCAGCCCCACAGACTGGTTACTTTTAAAAACTACAGACATTGGAGAAACTCTGAAAAGTAGAATTTTACCCTTTGCAAGAGACATTTACTTTTGTAAGGGAAATCTCCATGTGTAAAGGTGTCTCCCTCTCTGTACCAGGAACAAGGGGGGATGACCTTATCTCTACAAACTTTTATCAATGCAGAAGGCAAGGACTTAAGTCTGCATAACCTTACTCTTGTTTATTGTGCTTTCCTGTAATCTCCCACAACTGACTCCTCCCACCCCCAACATCCTCCTTTGTCTTTAGCTGAAGACGGTATTTAGGATGAGGGCCTCCACCATTTTGGCAAATTGCTCAGTTTTCCTGAGTGTCTCCCATGTATACATGTTACTAAACTTTGCTTGATTTTCTCCTGTTATCCTATCTCATGTGAATTTAATTCATAGCCCAGCCAGAAGGACCCAGTGGGTAAAGGATATGTCTTCCTCCCCTATACTATTAAGCCAAGTAACAAAAGATAATTGTGCTGCCAAATGGGAAATAGGGTACAATTGATCCTAAAGCCTCATGTTACACGCTAGCTAACAATAGCATGGTATAGAAGGATTATAATTAGTTTAGCTGTATAAATTTGTATAAATAAATTTGAGATTTTATTCTGACTTGGTAGTTTCTTGTGTATTACCTATATACAACTACTTCACTGTGCTTACTTAATAATGAATGAGTTTACTTTCTCAACATAGTGATGTGAAGAAGTCTCTCTTTCTTGGCAAGATTTTTACTTCCACAATGATTTTAATAATTCTGACACCTGTGGCCCTTTGGGGGTGTAATTTTGCTCTTTATTGTTTTTCATTTTGATCTCATATTTGGCATTTCTTAAGAGTACGGGAAATCCTGAGGGGCCTGGGTTAAGAGATTCCTCTGGAGATCTGTGTTTGCTTTGGCCAGACACCAGAACACACTACCCATCCACACCTACTTTGCTAATTTTTCAGCTAGAGGTTTCTCAGACCAGACCATGCAGGTGAAACCTCAGGCTCTCCAGGACCAGTTCAATTGACCCCATCTTATCATCAGAGTAATTAAGAGATGTCTTTTAGGAAGTGAGAGTCTACCCTTGTCCAGTTTAAGCTGGTTGAGACCACCAATCCATCAACTGGGCCTGCACAAATGCTTGATAAGTGAACTTTTTGATGTCAGGGAGCTAAAAACTCCACCCTCAGATCATACTAACACCACCATTTTGTGAACATGCATCCTATGAAGAGCCATGAAACTTGACTATGCTTGCACAGATCATCAATTACCTCACTTCTCCTTACCTCTATCATCTCTCTCCACAATTCAGACCGCCCTGCCCTTCATCACAGAAATTGTGCCCCAAGCCCTGGATCAGGAAGACAGATCTGAGAGCATATGCCCCTGTCTCCTTGCAGGTCAATCTAGCAAGAAAGGTGTTTTCTTTGCCCAAAAGCTGATGCCGTAATCATTGGTTTTTATGCGCATTGAGCAAAAGAACCCCAATTTTGTGCAGTAACACAGGTAGAGTAAAATCAAACCCTAAGCCTGCATGAAGGCAGACCTGTGGCTGTGAATTCTCCAGGGATACTTTTTCTTCTCACCCAGTACCAAAGCCCAAGCCAGAGAAGACTAACCTGGTTCTTCCCTTTGCCTGTGAGCAGACTGTATTTTATCCTTTAGATTCCAGTGTCCCAGCATTAGGCAGGGGTCTTAGCCAACTTTCTCTCCCCACCCCCGACTCCCACCTTTACTTCCGTGCCACTGAGCTGCTCTGAAAGCCTAAGGCTCTTTTACTTCAGCAAAAGTCCTTAAGGTAGCCCTAGGGTCAGTAGGCTTATCACATTCATTTTCAGTTCTTGTTCCCCACCTCACCCCGACCCCCACCCAGAAGATCTCCCCCTTTCTTCTGACCTCTCTACATATTTTGGATGGCGGGGGTGGGGAGGTATCCTACCAGATTTTTTTCATCAGAAGAGTTTTTAAAAATATGTCATCCATTATGTTGCCAGAAGGAGAAATCTAAGCCATTTGCTTTATGACAGTTATACCCCTCACCAGCCACTATCCACCCTACAGCATAAGATAGAGGTAGAGGGAACAGATATAACATGAATATCAAACAGAACAACTTGAAGAATATCATTATTCTCAAGTAATTCTCTCAGGTATCTTGAGTAAACTGTAAGTACTATGAATCTCTTTAAAACTTGAATACATAGATATTTTAACACATAATTTATGATATCTGCTTTACTACATGATTGTGCCAAGTGTTCACTTTTGTTGCTCTTTCTTTCTCCTCATTTTCCTATTACTTTCAATAACAAAACTCTTTATCCACAATATCCTTAGTTAAAAGTATTAGGAACTCCCTGTCTTCTATTCTCCCCCTCACTGGAATAAATTTAAAATGATGTCAACCAATTCTCTTGGCCAACTGATTTATTGCTACATCTATAGGATCTGCAAAATCAGCACAACGCTGATACTCCCCATGAGTCAACTCCTTTATGAACAAAGACCACTAACACCTGATACCACAAACGCAAAAGACTTTGATAGAACAATTACCTATTGAAGTAATCAGGACTTGGCTTCAAAACTACAGGCTGAATTTGCAAGGTGTTGCTAAGCTTGGTCTTTCAAAAACTTGGTTAGTTAGCCAAATGAGCCTACTTTAGGAGTACACCTAAATGCTCACTAGCTTGGTCCCTTCCCAAAGTCACAAAGGGTCCTGAATAAGCGTTGAGATTTCTGCTCTGTTTTATAGCACGCTTCTATGGCAGTAGTGTGCGGGATTAGAGAGAGAGGAACTGGCAGTCAAGACACGGAAAACAATAAAAACAATCCAGTCACAGAGAGAGATGGGTGATCTGGAGCAGAAATCATACGACCACTAGTTAGCAAGGGATCTAAGGTAATCTAAATCAATCTCCTAGGATCTATCGCTTAAATTGCGGGTGGGAGGTAGGATGCTAGGATGTAAGCTCCACCAGAGAAGCAGTCCTATCTGATTTACTCCAGGTTCCCTAGAAAGTGCCTGGCATATAATATGCATTCAATAAACGCTTGACTGAATGAATACGGCAGCGCGGGAGAGAAGAAAGGAGGAAAAATTAATCAGAATCCGGGGGCTGAATTTGAAGGACAAGGGAATCGAGGAAAAACTTCCCAATGACAGAACTGAGCATGTCTGGAAGGGGAGCTAGTTCTGGAAGAAAAGCACGATAATTAGACGCTGTGGTGATCAAATCCGCATTTCTAATATGACCCCAACGGCCTTAGCTTACTTGAACATGACCTTTAGCTAGGTCAGATGGGATGCAAATCCTCTAGAGATTTCCAAGAACTCTCCCATCACGTAAAAATGTTTCTTCCTGGATGCTCCCTGCCCACCCTCCTTGTTCCTTCTGCCCACAAACGTGAGGGGGAGACGAGTGTTGTCAGAAAAGAAGCCGGCAGGTGAAGGGCCCGAGCTACAATCCAGTCTCTGCCGCAGCGGCAGTACCTTCCCCAGGCTTTGGGGCGTCCTTCAAGGGAGATGTGGAAGAAAATGGCTTCAAGTAACAGGGTGGAGGTGGAACGAGGGACAGGGCTTGCGTAACTCTTACAACACCCGGTTCCAGGCCCACCCTCCGGGTGCACCTGGCACCAGCCGCGGAAGTACGACCGAGCCTGGGCAAGGGTCGCCAGCTGATGGGATGGGAGCCAGGAGACTCGGCGCGTCGGCGTTGGGGCGCCTCCCTCCGGGTAGACAAACTTCCCAGTCAAAGAGCATTACATTAACGAGCGCAGGAGCTGTTACCTCAGCAGATAACGCACCCGATCCACCTCACGACTCCGCCCCACCCTCCCCGCCCGCACACGCAGGCACACAGAGGCCAGAGAGCGACGTCAGCCCCTCCCAGCACCACCTCGACGTCGTACCTCCGATGGCCTGACGTAACTGCTTGGCAAGAGAGGCCTCAAAAGGAAGGGCACACACGCAGCACACCCTACCCTGATAGCCGGCATGCGCGCGCAGGTCGCAGACGCAAGACTGGAGCCAATGAGACGCGGTGACGTCACTGCGTATCAGCCCGCGCGGCCGCACGCCGGGCCGCGAGGGGACGGAGCGAGGTCGGTTGCACCAACACCGGTACATAGGCGTGGATCGGCGTGCCCTTGGGCTTAGAGAGCGGGACGTCCGGCTTGCGAGCGGGAACTCTTGTATCGCGCGCGGAAAAAGCGGTGAGCTCAGGGTGCGGCGACCGCCGTTGGGAGCAGGCCGACCCGTGGGGGCGCCCGCCTGCGTGGGGAGCGCGTGGCCGGGCGGAGGCCCGCGTCTGGGACGTCCGAGTGAGCTCGCGTGGAGTAGGTAGGGAGGGGCGACCCCGGACTGTGCCCAGCCGGACCCGGGTGGGATACGGCTTGATGTGAGTTGGAATCCCAGCCAGGTAGAGGCATGGCCTCAGTCAAGGCTGAGCCGCGGATCGGACTGAGACCCAGGGCTTCTTAGTGTCGGGCCTGAAGGGCTATGGATTGATAGACAAGCCTTCTTTCAGGGTGAGGGCGGCAGTGAGGGGACCGTGCGCAGCTTTCACGTCCTTTTTCGAGAAGAGCAAGACTGCTGCTTCTCCAGTAGGGGGTTATTTCTTTTCCGGGCCACCTGTCGCTTCTCCCCTTAATCTGCTCAGGCACCTCGGGAAGGTGGGTTTTGTCACAGTCTTCCTAGAAACCGGCCGGGACGGGTAAGCTCGTGTTCGCCTCTGGGGATTCCAGAGCTGGAGGATGGGAGTCCCTGGGAGACCTCGCAGCCTCCGCTGCTCCCCCCATCCACAGCAAGGCAGTTTAGTGACCTGAGCTGGCTGAATCGACTATGACCTCTTTTTTTTTTTTTAGCCTGCTTTGCCTTATTTTCAGGGAGGAGTAGCTTTAAATTGTAGCATGAATAAATAAATAGGCCTTTGTAAAAGTAAGAATATTGGTGCTTTCGGTTTAATGTAATCGCGGTTCAGTTTAATCAGATTTGTGACTTTTTGTGACCTTGACCTCACCTTTGGAAACGCTTTGGAACTAGGTTCCCACTTTGCTTACTTGGGCTTTACTCTTGAAGCAATTAAACACACACGTGTTTTTAGGAAAGTTCTTCTAAGTAATGTTTTTGGTATTAAAGAGTATTGCAAGTGTACTAAGTAAAACAAGATTCACCCTGATACTTAATGTCCTGGATTTGTAGTGGATTAATACTTAAGTGACTGGAATGATCATTAGTTTCTGCTGTATTTTTACTTGGAGGAAAAAAATAATAAATTGAGTCTTTCATTTTTAGATATAAAAATGGGTGATGTTGAGAAGGGCAAGAAGATTTTTGTTCAGAAGTGTGCCCAGTGCCATACCGTGGAAAAGGGAGGCAAGCACAAGACTGGGCCAAACCTCCATGGTCTATTTGGGCGAAAGACGGGTCAGGCCCCTGGCTTCACTTACACAGATGCCAACAAGAACAAAGGTAAGAGGGAGACAATTATTAAATAACCCAAGTATGGACTGCGTGAATGTAACCTATGTAAACCCCTTATAAGATATGTAAAATGCTTAACCACATTCCTCCTTGTTTAGGCATCACCTGGAAAGAGGAAACACTGATGGAATATTTGGAGAATCCCAAGAAGTACATCCCTGGAACAAAAATGATCTTTGCTGGCATTAAGAAGAAGACAGAAAGAGAAGACTTAATAGCTTATCTCAAAAAAGCTACTAATGAGTAATAGTTGGCCACTGCCTTATTTATTACAAAACGGAAATGTCTCATGCCCTTTTTTATGTGTACCATATTTAAATTGATCTCATACACTAGAATTCAGATCATGAATGGCTGATAGAATATTTCTGTTGAACAGTCCTGATTTAAATAAGATTGGCTTGTGGCTAAATGGATACAATAAGCTTTTTGAATTTTGGTAGTAATTCTGGTTCAGCAAGTTATCCGTTTTCCCCTTCTAAAGATGTGATGGAATTTGATTGGTGATGTTCAGCTTTTCACAGAGATGTTGAATGCCATCTCAGAACCTGTAGGAGATTGGTTCTATATTTAGATTTATATAACTGGTTATAGTAATATATTTAAATACTGAGGCAATCACTGTCTCAGAACAGAGCAAGACTCACCTGTTTCAAGTTTTGTTCATTAGCCTGTTAAAGGCAAGGGCTGAAGATAAGCTGGCAGTGTCAACTTTATCTTTTTGGTCTTAACTATGCCAATTCAATTAAAACTCCCTGTGTCCAAAATGTTGCCTTTTACTTAATGAAAGGCATTTTAGTGTGTTTTATGTGTAATATCAAATAAAGAGTATTTAACACTTGTCAGATTTTATTGATCTATAAGGTCAGATGCTTTTAAAGTGAAGCGTGACGATACAGTAGTAAACTTTGCTTGTGAATTATTTTCTAAGTCAGACTAAGTTATAATTCAGGATTGTCTTTTAACCAGCTATTCAAAAGCACACACGACTGTAGAACTACTGTCTATGTGTGATTGATAGTGGTGCTTTTGCCAACTCAGTACAGGAGATAGACCATCAGCACAAATTTGTAAATTATGTGATTGTAAGGCTTAAGAATTAAAAACAAAATCACAGGTCATGGTTTTTCTAGTGTGCTTGATTTAATGACTGGTACCAAAATTTTAATGGTTGAAAAGTACAGTAGCCCTAAATACTGATGCAGCAGTGTTACTAGTCACAGTACTAGGTTGTGTTTACTTGGTCCTTTAGGACAGCCTGAACTAGAACAACACCTCCGTAATCCGTCCTTAGAGTTTCTTGGGCCAGAATCAGCAGTGCAGCATTTATGTACTAAATTATTTCATACACAGTCCAAGTCATACATGTTTAGAGTAGTCCCTGGAAATTTTATGGAGATGGTGAGCTTGAACTAAGCCATAAAGAATGGTGAGAGAAGTTCTCAATAAATCTTTGCTCATGGTGACAGTTATCTCTTTGTGAGACAATGAGGAGACTGGGAAGAGCCTTTGTCAGTGGTTTCAAAGGTGATGGGAATGATTAGATAGGCCTTTAAGGCCTGATTAAGCAATTTCTAACTTGTGAGTTTTACTTTCAATCTTTGGAGAAATGTAAGAAAGCAAAGAAGTCAATCTAGAAACGTGTGGAAAGCCTGCTATAATTCAGATGGTAAGTCCTAGTCCGAGTATTAATGATGGGGAATTAAAAACTGCTTCTCGGAAATCCTCCAGAAGTTAAACCCCCTGTAACAGAGACATTGGTAACGGCGTAAGTTAGGGGTATTTTGAGACAGTGTAGTGGACAGTTCTGGACCAATATGGGAAGACATGGGGACCAGGGAGTTGATTTGTTTCTCTGCCTCTTAGGTCAACTAAGGCCTATGTTTGGCAGAGATAATTACTGAGTGCCTGCTGTGTTCTAGGCCAGTTGGATGCAGTAAGTGCCTCTGGTGATTTATAATGTGAGTGATCCTGTAGTTATTCAAAGTTAGGGACATTCTAGTTGTAAGGAGTATGTGCTCTTTGAAATAACAAAAGGCTAGCACGGTTTAACCCAGGTCTTCATTCCTTGTGCTTCATTTTAGGTGTCTTGGTGAGTGATATAAAAAGTGAGAGTCAGATGTATTTAAGGAGTTTTTTTTCCAGGGCCACCCACACTATATTTTGTCTAGAACAGCACTGTCCAGTAGAACTTTCTGTGATGATGGATGTTTTTTATTTTATAGAACTTTAGTTTAAATTTGCATAGCCACAAATGGCTGGTGGCCAGCATGTTGACGGCACAGGTCCAGAACTAGAACCAGTGGTCTATAACAAAAGTACTTCGCTTGGACTCTCTTTTCTTTTTTTTTTTTAAGATTTTATTTTTTCCTTTTTCTCGCCAAAGCCCCCTGGTACATAGTTGTATATTCTTAGTTGTGGGTCTTTCTAGTTGTGACAGTGGGATGCCGCCTCAGCACGGCCCGATGAGTGGTGCCATGTCCGTGCCCAGGATCCGAACCAGCAAAACCCTGGGCCCCCAAAGCAGAGCTCACGAACAACCACTCTGCCACAGGGCCGGCCCCTGGACTCTCTTTTCTTAACCTAGGATTCTTGCCAGTATGCTAAGTGTCCTCAAGGACACAGATTCCAATTCCTGTTTCTAAATCTGATGTGCTCATCTCTGTAATTTTACCATACGTTTTTCCCTATCCCATTTATAAGGTGGCAATTTGCTTTAGGTAGCTGGCATTCTGGTGGTAGGTATAAACCTTTTTCTCATGCTTTTCCTGCACTTTTCTCCAATTTCCTTATAGACATTATATTGTACATTTGCACTTTTAACCTTTGAAGATTGTTGTAAATTGAAAAAGTTTTTGGTGGACTTCACATGCTGTGTAGGAACAGGCCTTTCCAGGGCCTATTCCTTCCCAGCTGACTTGACTTAGGTTTTTGGTATCCAGCAAGAGTAAACCAAACCCAATTACTTACAGTGGAAAGTTTTCATTTCTAGTGATGGGGTCTTTTGGCTCTCCTTAATCATTAGAATACACATGATCCACAACTTAATGTAGTTTGACTTAGGAATTTTTGACTTTACTAGTTGCAAAAGCGGTATGTATTCAGTAGAAACCGTACTTTGAATTTTGATCTTTCGCCAGGCTAGCAGTATGCGTACGATGCTCTTGTGTTGCTGGGTAGTGGCAGTGAGCCACACCTGCCACTCAGCAACACAATTACAAGGGTAAACAACTGGTAGAACCATTTTTCTGCACTTTCAGTGAAGTAATCAATAAACTACATGAGGTATTCAATACTTTGTTATAAAATAGGCCTTATGTTAGATGATGTTGCTCAGTGTAGGCTAATAGAAGTATTCTGAGCACATTCAGGCTAGGCTAAGCTCTGAGGTTCAGTAGGTTAGGTGTATTAAATGCATTTTTGACTTAAGATATTTTTAACTTAGATGGGTTTGTCAAGATGTAACCCCATTGTAAATTAAGGAAGATGTTGCTGAGCATGGAATTAGTGGCTATTAAGGTATAGTTCATACAGGCAAGGCTGATGCCTGACAGCATACGAATACACCTCCAAGGTGACCAGGAAGTTTGTCTCCCAGATGAATCTGCTCTAGGCAATGCTGGAGTATGCACTGAACTGCTTCTTTGGCTCCATTTCTTGTGCCCCAGACTGACCATTGTCCTGGTGTTCACAAACTTAGACTATAATTTAAAATGCTAGCTTTCTACTTGCTTAATAACAGTAGGATTCCAGCTTATCTTATTTGGAATTTGAGGTATCTGAAAACTAGTCATACCCTCAGGCTCTCTTGGCTCACTCAGAAAGCTAAACAGATTTAGTGTTTTTCTGAAAGGGTGAATGTATGTCCAGGTTGTTAGAAGTAACGTCACTGATAGGCTCCCTATGTATCACCAACTAAGTATAGCTTTTCATACATAGAAGTATACAAAGGCAAGAGGACCAATATGTGGTAATACATCATTGACCGTTCTCAGAAAGTGCCTGGCAAAAATGCCAAGAGGTGGACTGATTGCCTGGCTTACTAGAACTTTGGTAAAATTGGAAATTTTAATCATATTAGTGAAGTCTCAGTGGTGGAACTGAGAGTTCTTAGAGATCCTTAGAATCCAACTGTGCCGTTATACAGATGAGGTGAAATTAACCTGAACTAGGCTCTGGAAACTTTAACTACTCACTTGCTTTGGGCTGCGCCACTAACACAACCTGGTGGTCCAACCTAGCTAATCACTGGGAGGAGGGCAACTGAGGCATAAGGCAGATAGCTGGTTTTGAGAGGAATAGGTTTAGCCCAGTCCCCTAACACCCCTGCTCTAAGCTGTAAAGCCTTCCTTTTGTGGGACCCAGGTATGTGGTGGACAGGAGCCAAGCAGCCTGAGGTGGGACATAACGCGTACCCCTTCTGGGGTGTTATTCCCTTCCGCCATGTTGTGAGGAGCCCTCCTGCTTGAGAACTTGCTCTTTGAAGGGTACTGAGCCCAAGTTGGCCACAGTCAAGGGCTGTCACCACTGACCCAGTTACAGGGCCCTCCCTTGGGGGAGGGAAGCCATGCTCCACCTCCCTTTGCATCCCTCTAGATTTGCTACCATTTTGCACTCTTAACACCTACTAGGTTGTTGAAAGTGAAAAAACCCTAGCAATGTAGCCGAAGCCACAACCAAGATACCCTGACTCAAATTCAATCTTAGTCTAAACCCTGTTTTCCAAGACATTAATGAGCTGCTTTTTGCTTCTTCCTCTATACATTAGAAATGTGGGTATGTTCCACACTGGTGCCATTAAAGAATGTGTCTATGGCTTGAACAGTATACTTTGAAAAGGGACCATTAGACTAGTTAATTGTATTATCTGGTGTAATGCAGAGAATGCTGGGTTTTGGGTTAGAAGAATTGTGTTCAGGGTAGGGGTCGGCAAACAATATAGCCCATGGGCCCAACCTGGTGAGACACCTGTTTTTGTAAGTAAAACTTTACTAGAAGACAGCCATATTTATTCATGTCTTATCTAGGGCTCCTTTTGTGCTACAACATCGGAGTTGAGTAGTTGTGACAGACTGTGGCCCACAAAGCCTTTAGGCTTTTATTAGCTGGCACTTCACAGGAAAAGGTCTTGATCCCTAGAGCTTTGCACAGTCTTGATTTGGCCGTCTGGCGAATAGGAAGAATGTCTACCTCATAGGCTTGCTGTTGAACATTCATTGAATGACATTTGGGAAAGCTCTTAGTGGGTAAGCACTGAAATACTCGTTTTGTTCATTTTATATCTGTGTCAAATTCCTCGAATATTACGTAGTGAAAACTTACTGCTTCCCGGATTAGCAGAGACCTAATTGTCATGTCTATAATTCTTTTCTATTCTCAATCGACTCTGATGATCTCTAGGACATTTGACACCCTCACTACTCATTTTTTTACCTTCCCTGGTTTAAGTTAGTTTCACACTCACATAGAATAAAACACATAGACAACATAAAACTTTTATGCCCATGTAGCTGTAATCATCCGTTAGTAACCCAGATACATACTTCAGTGTAACATTTTGCCCAAATTCTAGTCCCATAACTCAAATTGCTTTATAGTTAAATAAGATACATTCACATCTCTATCCTGACCACCTCAGAAGGTATATGGAACAGCTACTGTCTGTATTTCATAGCTAAGTAAACAGTCTTACAGAGCTTTTTAATGCCAGAGGTCACACAGTTACGTTATTTTGGTAGTAGTATTACATGTACTGACGTTGCCTTTACAGGGTGTTTCTAAAGTTCCGTGTACTAGGTTGTTGCTGTTCGCCTCTCGACAAAGCTCACACACCTTCCTTTGCTGGAGACGGGACTTTCTCCAGGCTTCTACATCCCTGCAGCCCACCCAAGTGGAGCCAGCTTGTTCTTCCACGCCGTCCACCACAGAGGCCCTGTAGTCTTGGCATCTTCCAGATCGTTACTCTTCCTCTCACAGGCAGACCTACTCGTGTGAGATTCGTGACATCTTCACGGACCCTTTGCTATTGTCTATACTTCTAGACTTTATCACATTCACTGAGAACTTCAGCACCTAGCTTATATACTTTCCAATGCTTTTTTTTTTTAAATTATCCCGATAATAGCTATATGCGAGTGAATGGATGACCCATCCATAATGCCAACATAGCTTCAACATTTTTTACTTGATTTTCACTTTCCTCGGCACTTCTTTCCCATGGTTACAACTTAGACTTGTCATTGCTCCAGAACTGCTCCACCTCTGAAATTAGAGATCCTACTGCATCAATCTGATCACAACCTCATATCACTCCACGTCTCATTTTTATTTCTACTCTATCCCCTTGAACTCATCAGAAAGTCCCAGCCCCTGCTCATTCCCTTATGGCCTCCCTTCCTCCCTCAGCCGGCCTCTCACTGTATCTTTTCAATCTCTGACACCTACATCCTCTTTGTCCCCTGGGTTGCCTTTTGTGGCGTCTCCTCTGCCAACTGCCTGGGAGCAGCCCAGCACCCTGCTTTCTCTACTTCCACACCTGATCTGAACACTGTTGGAGAAAATAACACACTTCTGCTGATCGGCACCACTATAAACTGATCTCTGATTCAGCTGAACCAGCAGGAACCCTGTGCAACTGTCCTTTCATATATCCATTCCCTCCCAGTCTTCCTCGTGGTTAATTTAGAAGTTCATCATGCTCAAGCATGTTATCTCACCCCAACCCCAATTCTCACAGCAGATGGCCTTGCCTCACATTCCGGATATGAGTTCTCTACTTCCTGACCACAAGGAAGGTTTTTGTTACCCCCCAACCCCCACCGTCAACCATGTTGTTCTTAATTCAGATGTTGTTTAGAATGTTCACTTACATCAGAACAGTAGTTCCACTTGTTATAGACACTCCAGCATGGTCAATCTAACTCCCACTCCTAACCCCCTTGTCCTCTGCCTCCCTCTCCTGTAGAAGTTTTACAAACTAAATGCTTGCTTTCATTTCAATATGAGGACTTCGCATTGGTAGCTACACTCCAGCAGAACAAATCGACTGTATGAGTTCTAGAAATTATAGCTTTTCAGATTCAATTTAAGTTAAATGAAATTGTAGTTGTCCCCACTTGCATCAGGCAGGAGTAATACACCTGGACCAAGAGATAGCAAATCTTTTCAGTTTGGGGATGATGGGGGAAATCTGTAGATTTCTGAGTCACCTTCCCTGAGTCGGGGCAGATCATGTTGTCAGTAAAACGAAAACTTTATACTTTTTACCGGTGAATGTTGGAGAAAGACAGTCCAAGCAAGGGTCTGAGCCCTCTGTTGACACTGCTGAATGGAATCTTAGGCACATTAACCTTTCTGTGCCTTAAATTTCCTCATCTGCAAACTGACACTAATTGTATTAGCCATTAGGGTTTTTGTGAGGATTAAATAAGAGAATGTGCTTGGCACGTTGCCTGGCACTCAGTAACCACTCAAATGGTAGCTAATTTTGGACTGGATGGGCAGGACAACTTGTCAAATTAACAGTTGGACAGATTGCATGGAAAGAAAAGGATGTTTACTGAGATGACTCTTCAACTGAAGTGACTAGTGAGAGAGAAGTGCCTAGTATTAGAGATTTATATCCATGACTCAGGTCCATAATTCTAATAACTCACCTGTCAGGTGATGTTTCATTCCCTGTTAGTAACCAGGACCAAGAACCAATAAAGTCCAAACTCCACCAGCTCCATTTACCTTGAGAATTTTTTTTGAGGGGCTCTAAGACATGTCGTTAGAGGGTTAAATGGGCACCTAATTTTCATATACTCATCATCTAAGTGTGTCTAGTTTTTCTGGGAAGCTAATAACAAAGATGTAGTTTTTAGTACCCCATTTACTGGGATTATGCCAGCGCTAGACACCTTCTCCTGAACCTGTACAGGTAATCTCAACAAGAAAGGAGACAAATCAAGATGGAAATATGTGCGTTAGAGGCAGTTTAGAGTAGGATGTGTTTAGGAGGCCAACTCCAGCCCCCCTCTCTTCCACCCCCCCCCCCAGAAGGATTTATCTGAAGGCTTAATCCAGGTCATAGGAGGCTGCCACCTGGAGGGCCTTGCCTGCGAAGAACTAGTGCTCTTGTTTCCTGTCTTGTCACAAGAAGTTTCTCACTTGTCTTGAGCAATATTCAGTAGTTATATTGTTAAAGAATATTGATTCTGGAAAATCAGTACCTCATATAATTCTTGGATGGATCATGTGTGATATTATAAAACGTCACTATGCTAGCCAAACAGACGCTGTGTGCTCTGCACAGGTTAGAGACGGTATAGGAAGAGACCTGTGTGAAAGATTTTTAATTTGTGAATCTCCTGAATCAGACTAGGTTAAGATATTTATGTCTTGGTATGTACATAATAATTTTGGGCGGGGAGGGGTGGGCGGCAGGGGGAGATTTAAAGAACCAATGCTTAGTGGGAAAAGCCTGCCCATTTCACCACTTTCCAGTGTGGTATCTCTCAAGATAAGGTAATGAAGGAGGGCCTTTTGTATTGTAAATCAAGGTCATGTAAAGATGAGTACCCTTTTAGCATAATAAAGCAAAATGTAGGCTGTATATGCCAGATTCTTTTTGTAGACTTTCTGCCCAGAAGATTCTGATAGCTTTCTTTCTTTCTTTCTTTCTTTCTTTGAAGATTAGCCCTGAGCTAACATCTGCCACCAATCCTCCTTTTTGTTGAGCAAGACTGGCCCTGAGCTAATATCTGTGCCCATCTTCCTCTACTTTATACGTGGGATACCTGCCACAGCATTGCTTGACACGTGGTGCATACGTCCACACCCAGGATCCAAACCAGGGACCCCTGGGCCACTAAAGTGGAACATGTGGACTTAACCACTGCTCCACCAGGCTGGCCCCTGATAGCTTTCTGTCTATTCTCCACCCTAAAGTTGATCAAGGAGGCCACAACCAAGGCCTGTATTAGTAAATACAAGAAATCTGATTTTCTAGGGTCTCTTAGCTAGAGCAGTTGCCCCCTCCACCTAGGCTGATTCTCCAGCAGAATACCTTGAAATGCCTTTACCCTTGGCCTTCTTCACAACAGGTGCCATTATCTGAATCCAGCTACTTTTTGAATTCATAGGAAGACAGAGAACTGCCCCTGAGGACAAAAACACAATCTCCCACCCTTGGTTCACCTCCTATTTCATTGACTGTTCCTTCTCAGCCTCATTTGTAGGTTTCTTTTTGCCCGCTTTGGAAGAGATTGCTGTTTGCCTACTCAATACACATTCTTCTGGTCATTTTCAGTAACAGAACTTTGAAATTTTTTTTTAGGGTGGTAATGTACCTATAAAAGTCTACACTGTCCACCTTCCCTAGGTGTGGTCAATGGGTCTAGTGGAAGTCAGTTGGGTAGGACTTCTAGAAAATCTTTTTTTAATAAAATAAACAGGGACTACTTTAACACTTTAATAAACTTCCTTTTTCTCTAAGCCATTGTTATTTCAGTTTCTGTTATATGCAGCTCATTCTAATCCTGATATGCCCACCCCTTATATCATATTAGTGTTCCCCAAAATTATGCCTTTGATATTTTCTTTACATTTTTCCCCTTGATGCACACACGTACCGGTGACTTCATATCTATATCTATGATCCAAATACTGCTAGAGCTCCAAAGCCATGTACTCAGCTGCCTTTTAGACATCTTTATTTGGGTCCCCCACCTAAGCAATGTGGTAGGTTGAAGAAGGGCCCCTAAATATGTCAATCCCCTAATGCCTGGAACCTGTGAATGCTACCTTATATGCAAAAGGGATTTTAAAATGTGATCAAATTAAGGATCTTGAGATGGAGAGTTTATCCTGGATTATTCAGGTGGGCTGATGAGCCAGAGAAGAAGGCAATGTGACAATGGAAGCAGAGGTTGGAGTGATGGGGCCACAAACTGAAGAATGCTGGCAGCTTCTAGAAGCTGGAAGAGATGAGGAATAGATTCCCCTTTTGAATCTCCAGAAGGAACCAGCCCCACCCCCCCCCCCACATTGATTTTAGCCCAATGAGACATGTTTCCGATTTCTGACCTCCAGAACTATAAGATAATAAAGTTTATGATGATTCGTTGCAATGGCAGTGAGAAACTTGTTAGGTCAAACCTAACATATCCCAAAAGAAATTCATTCACTTTTTCCCAAAACCTGATCTTTTTATATTTTGTATTGATACCAAAACTCTTAATCTCAAGTTCATGTGCCCAGTGTGCAATAAGCCAATCACTGAGACATCAGTGCCTGGAGATGGAGAAAGATTTAATCAAATTGGCCAAAATGGAAGGTGGAAGGGTAGGTTCTCTCAAATCTAGTTTAACAGTAAGAAGCAGGGGCTCTTTATAGAGCTAAGGGGCTCGGGAGGAGGAGTTTCAGAGAAACAAAGGGAAAGTCCATGTTTCTTTCACTCCAGAAATCTAGGCAACCAGACTTCTGGGAGTCAGTGGCAGCTAGGGGCTGGTTATCTGATGGTCATAACTTCTTAAAGACATTCTTTTTCTTCTGCAAAACGAGCTCATAAATCCTTGTGACCCTTGAGTCATCCCTCAGCTTAAACAAGAAAACAGCAAATTAACAAGATTAACTTTTCCTCTGTGTGTTGAGAACAAGGTCAAGGGTAATCATATTCTTATTGAATATTTACAGTAACCCTCAGGTGCTCAGCTACACTTTTTTTTTTTTTAAGATTGGCACCTGAGCTAACTGTTGCCAATCTTCTTTCTTTTCTTCCCCAAATCCCCCCAGCACATAGTTGTGTATTTTATAGTTGTGGGTCCTTTTGGTTGTGGCATGTGGGACATCGCCTCAATGTGGCCTGACAAGTGGCACCATGGCCATGTCCAGGATCCAAACTGGCGAAACCCTAGACTGCAGAAGCGCAGCGCACAGACTTACCACTTGGCCACGGGGCCAGCCCCTCAGCTTCACTATCTTGATTATTGTGTCATCCAAAACAGAAATTAGTCATATATCCTAGATTGTCCCACTCTATTATCCTTCACTCTTCACTGGATATTTTCAGTTATATGTATCAACTGTCATTCAAATCAGTTCCTAATTTAAGTCTGCATTATCTTCCATCTGTGCTGTTACTGTAGCACAGCGGTTCTCAGCTAGGGGTGAATTTCCTACTCAGAGAACATTTGGCAATGTCTGGTGACATTTTTGGTTATGGGGGTGCTACTGGCTGCTTTCTAGTAGGTGGAGGCCAAGGATGCTACTAAACATTGTATAGTACACTGGACAGCCCCACAACAAAGAATTATCTGGCCCAAAATGTGAATAGTGCCAAGGATGAGAAACCCAGCTGTGGTCTTATAATTCGTCTCCCTGCCCCCCATATCAAACCACTCCAGTCATAATCGTTATAAATTCCCATACCCTGGTGAAATCGATTTTGTTATTAATTATAAGACTTTCAGAGTCCTGGACCCATAGTGCCAATATCTGGATCATTTATTATAGATCTATGGTCTTTTCTTTCCTCTCAGTTTTCAGTCATTTTTGTCCTTTTTTCTTGACATGCCAAGTAATTTTTAATTGAATGCTGGCATGGAGTATGAAAAATTGTCATGGCCCTGGTTGTGTCAATGGAAAATAACAAATAATCATTCTATAGATAAGAGAGATAACGTGAGTTTTACTTGAGCCAAGCTGAGGATTATAACCCAGGACGGCAGTTTCCACAAAGGAAGAAAGCTTTCTGGAGAAGAATGGGTTTTACTACAGTTTTATACCTCTTTAGAGCAAAGAACATACTTTAAACAAGCCTAGGATACCTATTCATCAAAGTTTCAAAGAGGTATTCAGTTGCAAATTATCAGGTCAACGTGACCTTGATGTCCAGGAAAGGAAACATCTTCAGGAGTACTGCTATGGGCCTTACTGATACTGGCGAGTATAGGAGGGGAAGTATGCATTCTTATCTTCAAAGAGTGCATTCTTTTACCTAGACATAGTGTTTAACACATTCCTTTTTTCTTTCTTTTCATTGTGGTAACATTGGTTTATAATGTTACATAAATTTCAGGTGTACATCGTAGTATGTTTCGAATTCTGTGTAGATTACCTCATGTTCACCACTCAAAGACTGATTACAATCCATCACCACTCACATGTGCCTAATCACCCATTTTGCCTTCCCCCCGCCCCCATTCCCCTCTGGGAACCACCAATCCAATCTCTGATACTATGTGCTTGTCATTTTTTTTCTCTTCTACTTATGAGTGAGATCGTATGGTATTTGACTTTCTTCTTCTGACTTATTTCACTTAGCGTAATACTCTCAAAGTCCATCCGTGTTGCCACAAGTGGCCGATTTCATTGTTTCTTATGGCTGAGTAGTATTCCATTGTGTATATATACCACATCTTCTTTATCCATTCCTCCCTTGATGGGCATCTAGGTTGCTTCCAAGTCTTGGCTATTGTGAATAATGCTGCAATGAACATAGAGGTGCATGTATCTTTATGTATTTGTGTTTTCAAGTTCTTTGGACAAATACCCAGCAGTGGAATAGCTGGATTATATGGAAGATCTATTCTTAATTTTGTATCGTATAATAGGACTCTCCATACTGCTTTCCATAATGGCTGCACAACTATGCACTCCCACCAGGTATCAGTTCTCTCCACATCCTCCCCAACACGTATTGTTTCCCGTCTTGTTAATTATAGCCATTCTGACTGGAGTGAGGTGATATCTCATTGTAGTTTTGATTTGCATTTCCCTGATAGTTAATGACGTTGAACATCATTTCATGTGCCTGTTGGCCATCTGTGTATCTTCTTTGGAGAAATCTCTGTTCAGATCTTTTGCCCATTTTTTAATTGGGTTTTTAGTTTTTTTTGTTGTTGTTGAGATGTATGTGTTCTTTGTATATTTGGGACATTAACCCCTTATCTGATATATGGTTTGCAAATATCTTTTCACAATTGTTAGGTTGTATTTTCATTTTGTTGATGGTTTCCTTTGCTGTACAGAAAGTTTTTAGTTTGATGTAGTCCATTTCTTAGTTTTTTCACTTGTTTCCCTTGCCCAATCAGACACAGTATTTGAACAAATGCAAGTTAAGACCTATGTCTAAGAGCGTACTGCTTATGTTTTCTTCTAGAGGTTTAGTAGTTTCAGATCTTACATTCAAGTCTTTAATCCATTTTGACTTGATTTTTGCATATGGTATAAGATAATGGTCTACTTTCATTATTTTGCATGTGGCTGTCCCATTTTCCCAACACCATTTATTGAAGAGACTTTCCTTTCTCCATTGTATGTTCCTGGCTCCCTTGTCGAAAACTAGTTGTCTTATAAGTGTAGGTTTATTTCTGGGTTCTCAATTCTGTTCCATTGATCTGTGTGTCTTTTTTTGTGTCAGTGTCATGCTGTTTTGGTTACTATAGCTTTGTAGTATATTTTGAAATCAGGGAGTGTGATACCTCCAGCTTTGTTCTTTTTTCTCAGGATTCCTCTAGCTATTCAGGGTCTTTTCTTGTTCCACATAAATTTTAGGATTCTCTGTTCTATTTCTGTGAAAAATGTCATTGGAACTTTGATAGGGATTGCATTGAATCTAATAGATTGCTTTAGGAAGTATGGACATTTTAACTATGTTAATTCTTCCAATCCAAGAGCACAGAATATCTTTCCATTTCTTTGTGTCTTCTTCAGTTACTTCTAACAATGTTTTGTAGTTTTCACTGTACAGATCTTTTGCCTCTTTGGTTAAGTTTATTCCTAGGTATTTTATTCTTGTTGTTGCAATTATAAAGGGGATTGTATTCTTAATTTCTCTTTCTACTGCTTCGTTGTTAGTGTATAAAAATGCAACTGATTTTTGTCTGTTGATTTTGTATCCTGCAACTTGACTGTATTCATTTATTATTTCTAAAAGGATTTTAGTGGATTCCTTAGGGTTTTCTATATGTAAAATCATGTCATCTGCAAATAGTGACAGTTTCACTTCTTTTCCAATTTGGATCCCTTTTATTTCTTTTTATTGCCTGATCGCTCTGGCTAGGACTTCCAATACTATGTTGAATAAGAGTGGTGAAAGTGGGCATCCTTGTCTGGTTCCTGTTCTTAGTGGGATAGCTTTCAGTTTTTCTCCATTGAGAATATTATCTGTGGGTTTGTCATTTATGGTCTTTATTGTGTTGAGATATTCTCCTTCTAAACCCATTTTATTTAGAGATTTTATCAAAAATGAATGCTGTATCTTGTCAAATGCTTTCTTGGCACCTATTGAGATGATCATGTGATTCTTATTCTTCATTTTGTTAATGCAGTGTATCACATTGATTGATTTGTGAATGTTGGGCCATACCTGCATCCCTGGAATAAATTTCACTTGACCGTGGTGTATGATCTTTTTAATGTATTGTTGTATTTGATTTGCTAGCATTTTGTTGAGGATTTTTGCATCAATGTTCATCAGTGATATTGGCCTGTAATTTTCTTTTTTTGTGTTGTCCTTGTCTGGTTTTGGTATCAGGATACTGTTAGCTTTGTAGAATGAGTTAGAAAGCATCCCTTCCTCTTCAATCTTTTGGAAGAGTTTGAGAAGGACAGGTATTAATTCTTTGAATGTTTGATAGAATTCACCAGGGAAACCATCTGGTCCTGGATTTTTTTTTGGGGGGGGGAGGTTTTTGATTACTGTTTCAATCTCCTTACTGATGATTGGTCTATTCAAATTCTCTATTTCTTCTTCATTCAGTTTTGGAAGGTTGTATGATTCTAAGAACTTATCCATTTCTTCTAGACTATCCAATTTTTTGGCACGTTGCTTTTCATAGTATTCTCTTATTATCTTTTGTATTTCTGAGGTGTTCCTTGTAATTTCTCCTCTTTCGTTTCTGATTTTGTTTATTTGAGCCTTCTCTCTTTTATTCTTGGTGATTCTAGCAAAAGGTTTGTCAATTTTGTTTATCTTTTCAAAGAACCAGCTCTTGGTTTCATTGACTGTTTTTTCTTTTTTTTCTTTTGGTCTCTATTTCATTTATTTCTGGTGTGATTTTTATTATTTCCTTCCTTCTGCTGACCTTAGGCTTTGTTCTTCTTTTTCCAGTTCCTTTAGGTGCACTGTTAGATTGTTTACTTGGGATTTTTCTTGTTTGTTGAGGTAGGCCTAAATTGCTATAAACTTCCCTCTTAGAACCACTTTTGCTGTATCCCTTGATTTTGGCAAGTCACATTTTCATTTTCACTTGTCTCTAGGTATTTTTTTATTTCTCCTTTGATTTCATCACTGACCCTGTTGTTGTTCAGTAGCATTTTGTTTAAACTTCACATATTTGTGGCTTTTCTGATTTTCTTCCTATAGTTGATTTCTAGTTTCATACCTTTGTGGTCAGAAAAGATGCTTGGTATTATTTCAATCTTCTTAAATTTATTGAGACTTGTTTTGTGGCCTAATATGTGATCAATCCTGGAGAAAGTTCCATGTGCATTTGAAAAGAATGTGTATTCTGCAGTTTTGGGATGGAATGTTCTATATATCTCTACTAAGTCCATCTGGTCTAATGTGTCATTTAAGACCAGTGTTTCCTTCTAAGTCCCCTACTATTATTGTGTTATTGTCTATTTCTCCTTTTATGTCTGTTAATACTTGCTTTATATATGTAGGTGATCCTATGTTGGGTGCATAGATATTTACAAGTCTTATATCCTCTTGTTGGATTGTTCCCTTTATCATTACATAGTGTCCTTCTTCGTCTCTTGTTACAGTTTTTGTTTTAAAGTCTATTTTGTCTGAGATAAGTATTGCTCCCCCAGCTTACTTTTCTTTGCCATTTGCATGGAGTATCTTTTTCCGTCCCTTCACTTTCAGTGTGTGAGTGTCTTTAGGTCTGAAGTGTGTCTCTTGTAAGCAGTGAATATATGGGTCTTGTTTTTTCATCCAGTCAGGCACCTTATGCTTTTTTATTAGAGCATTTAGTCCATTGACATTTAAAGTAGCTATTGATAATTATGTATTTATTGCCATTTTGTTACTTTTTTTCTGTATGTTTTAGTATTTCTTCCTCTTTTCCCTTGAGGTTTGATGGCTTTCTTTGGTAATATGCTTGACTTCCTTACTCTTAACTTATTTGTGTATTTATTATAGGTTTCTGGCTTGTGATTACCATGAGGTTCATATATAACAATCTCAATATATAGCAATCTATATTGAGTTGATAGTCTCTTTAGTTTGACCTCTTTCTAAAAGCTCTAATCTTTTACTCCCCTCCTCCCACATTTCATGTTTTTGATATCATATCTAACCTCTTATTTTGTGTGTGTATCCATTACATTCTTATCATTGAAATAGGTAATTTTAGTCCTTTTGTCTTTTAACCTTCATATTATCTTCATAGGTGGTTGATCTGCTACTTTACTGTATTTTTGCCTTTACCAGTGGTTTTATTGCCTTTTTCCTTTGATAATTTTCCTAGTCCTATTTGTGGTTTTCTCTTTCCCACTTAAATAAGTCCCTTTAGCATTTATTGTGTAACTGATTTCTTGGTGATAAACTCCTTTAATTTTTGCTTGTCTGGGAAACTCTTTATCTCTCCTTCCATTCTGAATGATAACCTTGCTGGGTAGAGTATTCTTGGCTGTAGATTTTTTCCTTTCAGCACTTTAAATATACCGTGCCACTCTCTTCTAGCCTGTTTCGGCTGAGAAGTCAACTGATAGCCTTATGGTGTTTCCTTTGTATGTCACTTGTTGCCTTTCTCTTGCAGCTTTTAGGATTCTCTCTTTATCTTTAATTTTGGACATTTTAATTGTAATGTGTCTTGGTGCAGGCCTCTTTGGGTTTATCTTGTTTGGTGCTCTCTGTGCTTCCTGTGCTTGGATGTCTGTTTCCTTCCTTAGGTTAGGAAAGTTTCCAGCTATTATTTCTTCAATAGATTCTCTGCCCCTTTGTCTCTCTCTTCTCATTCTGGGACACCTATAATACAAATGTTAGTGTGCTTGACATTGTCCCAGAGTTCCCTTAGACTGTTCTCACTCTGTCTAATTCTTTTTTATTTTATCTCTTCAGCTTGGGTAATTTCCTCTAGTCTTTCATCCATCTCACTGATCTGTTCTTCTGTATCATCTCCTCTGCTGTTGAGTCCCTCTAGTGAATTTTTCATTTCCAGTGTTGTATTCTTCATTTCTGACTGGTTCTTTTTTATATTTTTCAATTCTTTGTTGATGTTCTCATTGTGTTCATCCAGTCTTCTCCCAAGATGAGTGAGCATCATTATGACTTTTTGAGTTCTTTGTCAAGTAGGTTGCTTATTTCTCTTTCATTTAGTTCTCTTTCTGGGGTTTTGTCCTGTTCCCTTGCTTGGAAGATATTCCTTTGCCTTCTCATTTTGCCTCTTTCTCTGTGCTTATATCTATGTATTAGGTGGGTCAGCTATGTCTCCCGATCTTGGAGAAGTGGTCTTATGTATAAGATACCTTTTGAGGCCTGACAGTGTGCTTCCTTCTCATCACCAGTCGAAATGTTCCAGGAGTGACCCCTATGTGGGCTACATGTGTCCTTCTGCTGTGGCAGAGCTGCTCTTGCTACAGGTACCCAGGGAGGCTAGGCATTCCCCCTGGCAGGTTGTTTGCGAATCAAGTTTGGGGAACCCCAGCACAGTTGGCTGCAAGGTCTAATAGTAGGCTCCTGTTGCAGTTTTTCTGTTAAGTGGGTAGGCCCCCCACCTGTGGCTGGTTGATAGGTTCAGGGACTTACAATTGCTGTAGGCCTCCTGCCTGCAAGGCTACTGTCAGCTCTCTCAGGATTGCAACTGAGTGGGGCTGGCCCCAGGCATGGGGGCACCTAATTGTTTCAGGCTCTGGAAGGCAGGGCTGATCCCATATGTGGCTGTTTGAGAAGCACAGGTCTTCTGCCACTGATAAGCCCTACCCCTGACAGGTCCACACATACCATCAACACAGTCTTGGCCCATGCACATGTCCCAACCCTCTAGAGCAGACCCAGTTGCTCCACTGCAGAGGACCCCACACTCTCCACCAATGTCCCCCACACTCCACCTGCTTCTCACAGAGGCCCTATCCCACAGAGGCAGACACACTTGCCTGCCTGCATGGAATGGAGGCACCCAGTCTATGCAGGCCAACAAGTAGCCTGAGGGCTTGCTGTTGGGTGGAGCCAGTCCCTACGGGGGCTGCCTGCCCTGGATGAGCTGGTTTAAGTTGATACTCTAGTGGGTGGGACAGACCCTGGGCTAATAGGCCAGTGCAAGAACTCCAATGGTGTCTGCCAGCGTCTGTGTCAGAACACCTGTACTAGGTCACTACAATGGCTACTGCTACTGTCTCAGTCCCTGGAGAGGTCTCACCTCTCACTGAGATGTACCCAGAGCCTACCAGGTGAGTCTCCTTTCACCAAAGCATTGTGCACCTTTCTTTCTGGTGATTTTAGGTTGCTTTCTGAGACAGGTGAATTTGTGCATGGGTCCTTTAAGAGCTGGGTTTTTCCACTTATGGTCCAATAGCTTTTCTGGGGGTATTCCTCATTGCAGTTAATAGCCAGCAGAGGCAGATATTATGAGACTCATCTCAGTCATGTTGAGTCCAAAGGATGCTTATAGTGGTAACGTGCCCCTGCTCAGTTCCCCACTCCTCCAGGGAAGGCTGTGTACCTTAGGGTTGCTCCAGGCTGGCCAGCTGTGAAGCTCCACGGCTCACAAAGTTGGCTTTTTTCTCTTCAGAAGGAATTTCTGCCTCTTCCGCCTCAGTCAGGACTGTCCCTTGTAGGGGTTCTTTTTATCCAATTTTCAGTTCTCTTTAGGGCTAAGTTTTCCAAGAATAGTTGTAACCTGGTTGTGTTCATAGGAGGAGGTGAGTTCAGAGTCTGCCTATGCTGCCATCTTGACAAGATCCTCTAAAGCATTCCCTACTTTAATGGTTTAAGCAGATGTACAATGTATGTTTGACAGGCCATAAGTCAGGATTCTTTCATTCAAGCCAAAACAGTTTTGAACCAGAATAGCTACCCCATATACCTCAGTATGTGAAAATCTCTTGTCACCTGATATCTTCCTCCAGGCAGAGTTCACCATTTCTTTTGCTAGGTAAAATAGAATGGAAGCTGATTATCTTAATCCATTTAGAGAGTGAGCTGACTCCAGTCTGGTTGAAAATTTGGAAAGGCTTTTTCTAGGTCTAGTTCAGATGGTGTAGCCATCTTAAAGTGTAGCCTTCCAGGGTTCTTGTGCAGCCTGGGAGTTGACCAGGCCCATCCCAAGGTGAGCCTTGAACTCTTCCCTTCTCTCTTTAGCACTGCAAGACTAGCACGAAGTCAGTTCTGCTCTTCAGAGCCTTTCTATCTGGCTTCTTAGCCTCCTGCCTTGTTCAGCTTGAAAATTTGGCGAGTGTCTTACGGGCAGGGTGTTGGGCACATATTTTGCCCCTTGCTTTTTACTGAGACATTCAGCCTTCAAGTCTCTACTTTTCATTTCTCCATCCCAGAGAAGTTTCTCTGCCTTTTATTAGAGGCCTTCTGCCCAAGCCTTTCCCCTGGATTCTGAGGCTTTTGCCCCCTCCCAGAATGAGTCATTGCTCTGAGGGAAAATGCAGCTACAGAGGTCGACTCACCTCGCTCTGCAGTTCTCTCCTCTCCAAGATTTTATCTTAGTGAGTCCAGATTGCTTCTCCTTTATCTTCAAACAGTTGCTGCAATCTACTTCATTTTAGCTCCACACAGGGGACGGAGGTGGGTGTCATCTAGTACTCCTAACAGCCCTGTGAGGTAGGTATTATTACTTTTGTACAGATTAGAAAATTCGGGGGCCGGCGCAGCAGTTAAGTTCGCACATTCCGCTTCTCGGTGGCCCGGGGTTCGCCAGTTTGGATCCCGGGTGCAGACATGGCACCACTTGGCAAGCCATGCTGTGGTAGGTGTCCCACGTATAAAGTGGAGGAAGATGGGCACAGATGTGAGCTCAGGCCCAGTCTTCCTCAGCAAAAAGAGGAGGACTGGCAGTAGTTAGCTTAGGTCTAATATTCCTCAAAAAAAAAAAAAAGAAAAGAAAATTTGAGTTCGGGAAGGTTAAATAACTTGTCCAAATTTGCACAACTGATGAGAATAGGAAGGGAGGTTTAAAGCCTGTAGCTGTCAAAGTCCATGATTGTTCCACCCACCTATGTTAAGTCATTTTCCAGACTCTTTCAGAGCACAGGGCGTTATATGGGGGGTCACAGAAAAGTAGAACTGCCTCCCAGCTCTCCTCTACCTAATCACCCCTGCCTCCCCCAGCGCCTGGATTATCTGATGCAACTGATTGAGTTCTCTCTGATTCCATCTACCCATCTATACAATATATTTTGATGCCTAATATATGAAAATATTTCTTGGAAGCATAAAAATCACACAAATTTAAATTTAGCTGATTTAATAACAAGTTACAAGATCAAATCTGATCTGGGCGCTCTGGAGGGAATAAATGAAGAAAGTGTTGGAGAGAGTAGGATGAAAGAGAAAACAAGGGGTCTAAAGAATTTTACATTCTTCTCAATTTTTCCTAAAGCTGGCTCTGAGTACATATGATTCTTAGAGTGACAACTCCTCTTAAAGACTAGGAGCCAGATCCAGACACTTCCCATGAAACAAGCTGCGTCTAAAAATACTCTTGGCAAATCATGAAGAGCCAGCTGTGCTTGCTTTGCAGTGAGCACAAGAGGGCGCTAAGTTCCACAGTGATGCTCTGGCCACTAAGGCCTACATCTAGCATTCCAGCATATATACAAATAGTTGTTTTCAAGTCATATTTCTTAAAGGTTATAGCTTCTCTCCTAGCTAGATATACCTCTAGTGTAGTAGAAACCCATCTCAGTAAATTTTGTGATTTTATCTGCCTGTAAGATTTGCCAGTCAGCAGATTAAGATATTAACATTTCTAAGGAAATCAAAATAAAGTTGGTCAGGCATGGGAGCATAGAAAGAAAGGTTGCAGAAGCATTGGCAGGGACCTAAGCTTTCTCAGCAAAGAGGGAGCCTTAGGAAAGACTTCAAGTGTTGCAGTCTCATAAGAAGGCCCAAGTACTCACACCATCTTTTTTTTTTGAGGAAGATTAGCCCTGAGCTAACATCTGCCACCAATCCTCCTCTTTTTTGCTGAGGAAGACTGGCCCTGAGCTGACATGCGTGTGCATCTTCCTCTACTTTATATGTGGGACACCTACCACAACATGGCCTGATGAGCAGTGCCATGTCCGCACCCAGGATCCGAACCAGCGAACCCCAGGCCAGTGAAGCAGAAAGTGCACACTTAACCTCTGCACCACCAGGCCGGCCCCTACTCACACCATCTTACCTGGAGACAGTTAACTCTTCAAACCATGTAACCCCCATGCTTTAGTTCCATGCGCACAAAGCAGCCTTTGACAATTATTTGGCTTTTCATCAGGATCTGTGTCCATGGATAGACACTCAAGGGCAAAACAAAGTTTAAAATTCTCATTTCCTACGGCAAAAAAAAAAAGAAAGAAAATGAAAAATTATAAATAAGTATTCGGTGGCAGTTATACTTTATATTTTAAGAGGGTCACAGGACAAGGAAGATTTTAAAATAGCACCCAGAGTTTAAACAGGAACAGAAATAAGAAAGAGTTGCTGGACAATGGGAGTTAAGGTTTTGCCGTGAATTTGAGGTGTAGGCTGTTTGTGCAGGCGGCAACTACCACAGGCAGTTGAAATGAGGTTCTGTGTTGGCACTTAGGAGAGATGAGGGAGAGAGACACAGGCTTAGGAGCCACTGGCATGGGGGATTATTGCCTGGATGGGATAACAGAGGGAGTGTGGAGAAAGAAGATGAGGCCTGAGGATAGTCTTAGGGAGTTAGGAAGTAAGACCCAAGAAGGGCAATGAACAGGATTCTGTCACGATATCATAGAGGAGGTTAGATATCTTTTGGA
Source organism: Equus przewalskii (assembly GCF_037783145.1). NCBI lineage: Eukaryota > Metazoa > Chordata > Mammalia > Perissodactyla > Equidae > Equus > Equus przewalskii. The sequence goes on along the minus strand of NC_091834.1, from coordinate 56,585,277 downwards.
AAAGAAGGCAGTAGTGTCAAGGGCTGCAGAGAAGACAAAAACGATAAGGACTGGATTTTTCTACTTAAAATCACTGGTTACATTCAAAAGAACAAGAGAAGTTGAAGTAGAGGTCAAATTCTAATAGTTTGCCAGTAGCTGGGCTAGGAACATCTTGTCCTACCAGAAAGCAAGAAAACTCAAGGACTTGGAAGCCAATGTGAAAAGGATAACACTGACCAAAGAAGGATCAATATGAGCATCAGTAAAGATAGTAACTGTATGAGTTCTCTGTTGTCGCTAAATTATCACAATTTAGTGGCTTAAAATATCACAAAGTTGCAGCTCTGTGGGTTAGAAATCCAACACGGGTCTCACTGAGCTAAAATGAAGATGTCAGCAGAACTGCATTCCTTTCTGGAAACCTGAGGAGAGACTGTTTCCTCGCCTTTTCCACCTTCTGGAGACTGCCTGTATTCCTTGGCTCGTGGCCACCTTCCTCCATCTTCAAAGTCAGCAATGGTAGAGTCCTCACATTGCATCACTCTGACCTCCTGTTTTGCTTCCCTCTTCTACTTTTAAGGACTCTTGTGAGTATCTTGGACCCACCCAGATAATCCAAGATATCTCCCTATTTTATTTATTTATTTATTTATTTTTGAAAGATTAGCCCTGAGCTAACTACTGCCAGTCCTTCTCTTTTTGCTGAGGAAGCCTGGCCCTGAGCCAACATCCGTGCCCATCCTCCTCCACTTTACATGTAGGACGCCTACCTTAAAGGCGTGCCAAGCGATGCCATGTCCGCACCCAGGATCCAAATTGGCGAACCCCGAGCCGCCAAGAAGCCAAACGTTCGAACTTAACTGCTGCGCCACGAGGCCGGCCCTCTCCCTATTTTAAGGTCAACTGGTTGGCAACCTTGATTCCATTTGCTACCTAGTTCCTCTTTGCCGTGTAACATTACATATTCACAGGTTCCTGAGATCACGACGTGAAGATCTTTGGGAAGCATTATTCTACCTACCGCAGTAACTGCAACAGATTGAAACACATCAAATATGCTTAAATGCATGAGTTCAAAACGATATTAAGACAAACAAACAAAACTCACTGCCAGGAAACTGACAGTGTTTTGAAAACTGGCAAATAAAGGGAAACGACCAAGTATTCATCCTGCCTTTCCTGGAACGAACTGTACCTTGGTAAACAAAAAGTTGATGAGGGAAAATTTTGCTTTAAATGGAGAAGGAACATCATCATTTCCCAATCCTGGGTAAGTTAATGGATCTGGGCAATAATTATCACTGACAGCTAACATCACAAAAACACAGCAGACATCTGGATATTCTGTGCCTCCTGTCGGGAGTACAGAGCACCACCTGTGACTCTTGCCAAGAAAGCAGATCCTGAAACTGGAGAAGCCTCCAGATCCAACCACAGGTTTACAGGAAATACAAGCGACACAGGAACACATTCAACGACTCCAAAGGATGTGATGAGCAACATCTGGACTGTGGGAAACTCCACAGAACAAATGACATGCATCAAGAAAAAACTGCAAGAACAAGAACATCAACAAAAGATGGAGGCGGAACTTGTTGGAAGACTTAGAAACATCAACTAATTGCAATCTGTGGGTTTTATTTGGATCCTAATTCAAACAAACTTAAAAATTTATAATACAATTGGGGAAATGTAACTAACGGAATAAGTATTTCAAGTGATGATATTAAAAAATTGTGGGTTTTTTAGGTGTTACAATAGTGTTTTTTAAAATTATTCTTTTAGAGATATATACTGAAATGTTTACAGATTAAATGATATCATGTCTGGGATTTGCATCAAAATACCCTAGGGGCAGGATGGAGGGTAGGTGGGGAAACGGAATAAACAAGACTGGCCATAAGCAGATAATTGTTGAAGCTGGGTGATGGGTACGTGGTGTTTCTTTACACTGTTCTGTCGATGAAAGTAATCCATAACCAATCTATAAATGAAAATTTGGGAGAGTTTATTCTGAGCTAAAATGTGAGGACCATGCCCCTCGGCCTTTCTTCCCAAAGGAAGAAAGGGCATCAAAGAAGTGGGGTGTACAGAGTGGTTATATACCCCCAAACAGGATGTTTCACATGTGATTGAAATATCCCTTTTACAATAGTCGCGAGACTGCTCTATCGGAACAGCAATTGACGGACACAGCAGGTAGGTCTGCTGTCTCAGTGAACACAGCAGGGTGGCAGGTCTGTTGTCTCGAGGTGGATGGTCAGTCACAGGTGAGCTGGGTGGTCAGAGGTGGGCACAGCAATCAGTTCCTAGCCTAGGAAGAGATGCTCATCCTTAAGGAAATGCCAATATGGGGGTAAGTTGCACCTTTATCTTAAGGCCATTTGTTCTTGCCATAGTAAATGTTTAAAGCAGATATAGAATGCATGCTCAATGGCCACGTCAGGCCCTTTTGGAAAAACAAAGTCAGGCCAAATAGGGTATACACCAAATGTCTTCCTCATATACTCCAATATATCCTATTGCTTGCCATTTTTATTTGTCAGTTCTCTCTCTCTTTTTAAAAATGTGGGCAGGGGCCGGCCCGGTGGCAGAGTGGTTAAGTTCTCGCACTTCACTGCAGCAGCCCAGGGTTCCGCTGGTTCCGATCCTGGGCGCAGACATGGCACCACTCATCAGGCCACGTTGAGGCGGCATCCCACGTGTCACAACTAGAAGGACCCACAACTAAAATATACAACTATGTACTGGGGGAATTTGGGGAGAAAAAGCAGAAAGAAAAAAATAGATTGGCAACAGTTGTTAGCTCAGGTGCCAATCTTTATAAAAATAAAAAAGAAATAAAAAATATTTAAAATGTGGGCAAAGAACCTGGGCTCTGTAGTCAGTGCCTGGGTTCAAATCCATTTATTAGTTGTGTAACTCGTCTTGTAGGATCATTAGGAGGTTTGAATGAGAGTATGTTTTTGTGATAAAATATACATAACATAAAATGTACTGCTTTAACCATTTTTAAGTGTACAATTGAGTGTAGTTAAGTACATTCACAATATTGCGCAATTATCACCACTATCCATTTCCAAGACATTTTTATCATTCCAGACAGAAACTCTACTCTTTAAACAGTATCTCCCCATTCTCCCTCCCCCAACCCCTGGCAGTCTCTATTCTACTTTCCATCTCTATGAATGTGACCACTCTAGGTACCTCATATAAGTGGAATTGTTCAATATTTGTCCTTTTGTGTCTGGCTTATTTCAGTTAGCATAATGTTTTCAGGGTTCATCCATCTTGTAGCATATGTCAGAACTTCCTTTCTTTCTAAAGCTGAATAAAATTCCATTGTATGTATATTCCACATTTGATTTATTCATTCATCTGTTGAGAGACTATTTTAAAAGCATTTAGCAAAGTGTTTGGCATATAATATGAGCTTGCTAAATGACACCTAGTAATTATTATTATTGTTATAGGAAAAATGCTAGAAGGAAATACACCACAATTTGACCTGTATTTATATTAGGGTGGAGGGATTCTGTTTTCTTTTTTCTATATGCTTTGCATTTCTTGGTAATGCGTTTTAATAAATTGAGAATTATTTTAAACACACATACACCCATTTTAGCTACTCTCCTTTCTCTCTTCGTCTTTTTTACCTATTTTAAAAAGGAGTATACGTGCTGCCTCAACCACCTTTTTTTAGCTGCCTTTTTTTATTTATAGAAAATTGCCCAGTTGCTCCAAGTGCTGCATTACACTCTGTGCCCAGTAGGTGGCGACATCAACATTTGATCCTGCCTACCTCGTGCCTCCTCACAACCAGAGCCCCAGTTAACACACACTGATTGTTACAGTCCTAGGAATGTAGGCAGCAGCTATCTACTACAGTATTCTATATTGCCACCATCAAAGACACCAGTGCCAGATTACATCTGTGTCTGTGAAGTTCCACCTTTCCTGGTTCTAATCAGTGGCCAATCCGACCCTCAACCCTGTCAACAAGGGAGTTGCCAGGGTCAACCTGTGACTGGGAAGGAGGAGCAGAAGGTGATGCGGGGTCGGTGAGCCAAGGAGTCGAAAGAAAGATTTCTTGGACTCTCAAGGTCTGGCAGTGGTGCTCTTTTATTTAGAGAATAGTGTGGAGTAGCATGGGGACAGGACCCATGGGAAGTCAGAGCTCCTGCTGCTGCCCTGAATTGAGGTTAGGGCTAAATTTATAAGGCATGGGTACATAACTTATTTTTACTGGAAAAAGAAAAGATGATGTAAAAAGTCATTAAATGATTTCAGTACAGATGGGGTCTGCTTATTGTGCGGTCATATAACTTTAGATACGAATCTGGCCATATAGATCGGCATGTAGGTGAGGATGCCCTGGGCTTCTCTCCCTGGGGCAGTCCTAATTCATACCATAAAAAAAAGTCCACTGGGTCATATAGTTTGGCATGTAGGCCAGGTCACCTTGGGCTTCTCTAGCTGGGGCAGCCTTAATCCACATCAAAGGTACTGGCAAGGAAAGAGAGGAGCTGGTCTTCCCCCCTTTCCTCAGGTTGGCGTAGAGGAATGCCATGACCCTTCTGGGACCCTCCATAGGCTCCAAGATGCAGAAATTAAAGAGATAACATGTGGCCCAGTAGGGGGCCTCCAGGAGGCTGCTCCAGCACTGGGGCCAATGTGAGTTCTGATGGGTCTGGGGCCCGGCCGGAACACTTGTTAAGGACTTTTAATATCACACCGACCTAAGATTGACCAGGGAAATCATGGGACCTGCCACAGATTTCATCCAGAGACAGGGGAGAAGGAGTGTTGTTTAACAGGTGGAGGGAGGACGGGAATAAAGTTGTTTTCTTTTTTTTTGTTTTTTTGAGGAAGATTAGCCCTGAGCTAACTACTGCCAGTCCTCCTCTTTTTGCTGAGGAAGCCTGGCCCTGAGCTAACATCCGTGCCCATCTTCCTCTACTTTATATGTGGGACACCTACCACAGCATGGCTTGCCAAGTGGTGCCATGTCCGCACCCAGGACCCCAACCAGCGAACCCCCAGCCGCGGAGAAGCAGAAAGAGCGCACTTAAACCACTGCGCCACCAGGCCAGCCCCTAAAGTTGTTTTCTGATTGTACTTGCTTTTGGCTCATAGACCTGTTACACTATTATTTGTATACTTAGAAAAGTCAACAAACATAACAACAAAATGAACAAATGAAAAAGTCCGTGTTGCAGAATATAAGAGAAATCCACATAAATCAATTGCATTTCTTCACCAAGTTAAAATGTATAATGACTAAAAATTCCACTAATAACAGCCAAAAAAGTGTTAATAACTCAAGACAGGAGATTTTGTCAAGAAAGTAATTTTTTAATCCTGGTAGAGATAGAAAAATGAAAGCAAGACATATCAGTATGAATGGAAAGTTTGTGTCCTGTTTAAGATTAAGTGCAGTAAGAGGATAATAGTCACTGGGTCTCTGTTTCTCAAAATGTGTTTCTCAGACCAGCTACTCTGCTAAGAACTTGATATGGAATATCTTTCACTCTTCATAGCTGGGTATCATCACCCACGTTTGCCACTGAGAAATGGAGATTAGAGGGGTTAAGTGTTCAGTTCCTGAGGTCCCAGAATTGCTCAGTGTCAGCTCCAGAGTTAAAATATAGCTCTGCTTTACTCCAAAGGTATGTCTTTCCCACCAAACAAGGCTACCTCCCAATTAATATGCTGGTAAAAATAATTTCATGTATGTGCTGCCATAGTGAGCACAAAAAAAAATAATGTTGTAAAGGTACAGAGCTATACAATAAAAACCTGATTATTAAGTACAGCATGACCTATTTCCCTGCTCCTGAATACCAGGAGGTCCCAGAAGTTTCCACATGTCCTATGTGTCTCTTTCTTACGCATTCTGTTAGCACAACCTTAGACCACAGTATTTTGAGAGCAGGTAGATGGACTGATTTGCCTGCATTTGAGCAGTAAATGCAGAATTAGTACCTTGTGGCCAATTGGATCTCATTGCAAAGGGGAAAACTGAGTTGCATCGCAGGATGTGCCGGAGCTAGAGGAGGAGACAACTGTAACTCAGACAGGGTTTCTGTGTGAGTGTGAGTGCTGGCTCCACTCAGACCAGCCCCTTCCACGCACAGCTCTAGCCTCCGCTCTGCTAATTCTCCTACTGGGCCTTCTCTGCCCCTGGCAAAGCACAGGGATAATATGAATGTCACTTTGGTGGCTACATTGGGTGACAGTAAGAATGTAATTTCCTGGGGAAAATGCTCAAGACTAATGTGGCCAGTGGGTGACAAAACTGAATTACCTCACCTGTGGATTTATCTCACGCATTAGGCAGTAATCAGCATGATACAGACCAGTGACATGTTGTGGCTCATGTGGTAATTTCCAGAAAAAAGTACATTCCTACCAAATATATATATATATAGTTTATTTTTTAAAAGAATTTACCCAAATAATATTTGTTTTAAAAATTATCTTAAGTAGAACCATGTGAGTTTAGCAACTAGTACATGACATTCTGTATTTCAACTTTTTAAAATCCTGTGTTTTCCATTTTGCAAAATTTATCAAGATTTCCCACTCTTGCCTTTGTTCAGAACAGATATTCCCCAAAGCTCCTGGTTTCACGGGCACTAACTATAAATGACTTTTCACTGATTGAGCTGTTCCTCACGGCATGAAGACAGAAAGGACTTCCAGGAAGAGGCACACTTCCTCAGGTTCTTTGTTCTTTTATCCTTTTTCTTCTCTCACAGGTGTATTTGCTTGGTACCTCAAGAATTAGAAATTCACAACCAGGTAGAAAAAGTAAGACCCACCACCAGATTAACAATTAATTCAGACCTGCCCACTGAGTGAACCGCAGGATTTCTAGCAGTGCACAGAATACTCAATGGGACTTCACCTCTCACTTTAGCTAATAGCTGGAAGGCAGTCCAGCTACAGAATTAAGATAGGAAAGGAAGTTTTCCTTGCAAGAACTGTCAAGCAAGATCAATGAATCCTTAAAATTATGCATTTAAACTGATTAATATTTAAAGAGAAAAATGTCTATGATTCTTTCACAATTCTGAGATTTTCAGTTTTCACTCTTTATTCTTCTCCTTTTGGATCTGTGAAAAACCACACATGTATCCAGAGAAGACTGGGAGATGGGTCAAAGGCTTGTGCCCTACTTCAGGAGTGTTGAACATCAGCTCACAGTGAGCTATGTCATCAGCAATTGGAGCCTAAGCTTGAATTATAGGGACGTCTTCTAAATCAGGACTTCCCTAGGGCACATGAGAAATCAAGGGGAAGGGGAGTCCACTTTTCAGGGCCTCTTTCTGAGCATATCAGAAATGTTTAAAACAGGGGCAGGCTCTGATCCCGTTAGATTTAAGGCCCGAGTACCATCTCCGATCTCAAGGGGACCCTTAAAAACAGGCCATTAGTGGAGAGTACTTGTAAGCTCCAGGGAAAAAGGCACTCAGAGTAAAAAGGATTATAATATTAACAGGCACACTTTGCACATTCCAAGATGCTGGGGGTGAGGGGGAAGCATTGCTAAGTGCATGAGTGGGCATATATTACGGCATATCAAGGTTGTCCTTGTAGTCAGATTTCCGTGGGCGAAGCCTGAATTAGACACACATTTATTAGTCATTGGAAATGTTTGGAGTCTCCTGACAGAAAATAAAGCACTCCTGTGCTTATGGATGTTGGTAACAGTGATGGGCAAATCTATGGAATCCTGCAGGTTGGCGGCTAGGGAGGGTCCTTCAACACTGAGTCAGGTATGGTCAGGCTGCGATCAGTTGGGAGGGCGTATTATCCGGTCTCATGCAAGATAAGGGCTGACCGTTGTATCCGGAGCACTCATCAGCTTCAGGGGCTCCTCCTATCACTGCAATTTTCTATGTACCGTCTCTGGAGCTGGACTGCGTGTGTCCAAATTAAGGTTTCACTATTATAGCTTTTCTATCTCCAATAATGGAACAATCTAGCTTCTTCACATTTGCTTTGATAATGTATTGTTTGAACTTGTTTTGGCCGGATTCAGCAAACGACGCTTGCTAGCTGTCCTCTAGCAAACACACTTGAAGACAACATTCACCCTAACACCTTTTCCAAAGACTGGGTCAAAGACACAAAGCTCTGTGACCTTGGCGAGTCTTTGAGCCTCAGTTTTCTTCTAAGAACCGTATTAATACTATGTACTTCCTGTTGTGGTTGTGAGAGCACGATGGGACGGTAATTTTTTTTAAGCTAGAAAAAAAGACTGTCCTCTGGAAGTTCCTGGAAGTTTTCTGTCTCTAGAAGTAGAGGAACCATCAACTCACCTTTGGGGGAGTCCTCCTGTGTTTTGGGAAAACCATCAGAATGAACAACTTTAATTGAAAAAAGGTAAGTCTCCAGTATAAATGTAGCATATAAACATTGCATATACTAATGCATTTAATTTCCCTGACATTTAGAACATAAGTTCTATTTGTTTTATTTAACAAATATTTATATAGCAGTTACTATGTACCAGGCATTGGTCAGATGCTTTGCAAATATTAACCCAGTCAATCTTTATAACAACTCATATGACAGATGTGAAATAAAATTACTTGCTCAAGGTCACAAGCTTATAAGAGAGTAGAGCCAGGATTCCTATTCAGGTGGTCTAGCTCAGAGCCTGTGCACTGAACCACTGCGTCAGGCCCCTGATTCTCCGAGTGTAGTGTCTGTCTTCTTTCCCACCATACCCTGACACCCAGGAAAATGCTTGGACCATAGCAGGCACTCAAATATACTGAAAGAATGGCTATGAGCCTGGCTGCCTGGGACCAACCTAAAATACTTTATATATAACTAAGTTAATCCTCTCAACCACCCTATAATATACATATATAATATACAGTTACTATTATTAAAGCAAGCATATAGTTTATCACTGAAATCGCTATTAGTAATTATAACGTAACAACAAACATAAGCCAGGTCTGTCCCAGGCAAACCAAGACATATGGTGACCTGAATTATTATTATTGTTATTATACAGGTGATAAAGGTGAAGCACAGGGAGGTTAATTAACTTGCTCAAGATCACATATCAGTAAGTGATGGTGTCAGGATTGGAAGCCCAGTAGTCAGACTTCGGAGGCTTCAGCTGTGACTCTTAGCTACAGGGAAGTGAAACTCAGAGAGGTGGAGTGTTGTCACACAGCCAGTTAGGCCCCAATCCCGTGCCATTTCTTTCTATGCATTCCTTCTTCTAAGGCATTTGTACCGAAGAGATCATTCATGAATCTCCTTTGTCCTCTAAACCACCTTTGAAGAAAGAAGTTCTCTCCAGGAAACAAACACTTTCGTACATGGCAACATGCTTTGCTGAAACCTTTGAGAAAACACTTAGGCGATATTTATTAAATTTTAATTTGCAAATATTTGGATTTCCAGATATCTTTCTGTTATTGATTTCTGGTTTCATTTCCTTATGGTTGGACAACATACTTTATATGACTACAATTCTTTTAAATGTTAAGGTTTGTTTTGTGATATGGAAAATGGTCTATCTCGGTGAATGTTTCACGTGCACTTGAAAAGAGTGTGTATTCTGCTAGGGTTGGGGCATAGTTCTATAAATGATAATTAGATCCAGTTGGTTGAGAGCATTGTCAAGTCTTCTATTTCTTTGATCGGTTTCTGTCTACTTATTCTAACAATTACTGAGAGGAGTGTTGAAGTCAGTTATAATTGTGGATTTGTCTCTTTCTGCTTGCAATTCCATCAATTTTTGCTTCATGCAGTTTGAAGCTGTCTTGTTAGGTGCATACACAATTACAACTGTTACATTGTCTAGGTGAATTAACCTTCTGTCATTACGTAATATCACTCTTATCCTTAGTAATATCTCTTGTTCTGAAGTCTGTTTTGTCTGATATCAGTATAAGTACTCAAGCTTTCTTTTCATTAGTGTTTTTTCATGGTGTGTATCTTTATCCATCTTTTACTTGTAACCTGTGTATGTATTCATATTTAAAATGAATCTCTAATAAATAGCATAGAATTGGGTTTTATTTTTTATTCAATCTGATAATGTCTGTCTTTTAATTGGTATATTCGGACCATTTATATTTAATGTAATTCTTGATACGGTTGGATTTAAGTCTACCATTTTATTATTTTGTTATGTATTTCTTCATTCTGTTTTTTATTTCTCTGTGCCCCTTTTCTGCCTTCTTTTGGATTATTGGGAAAATTTTTTGTATTTCATCTTAACTTATCTTTTTGTTTTTTGGTTATATCTCTTCGCTTTTTTTCCTTTAGTAATTCACTCTAGAGATTACATATACATTTCTAAATTTTCACAGTTTATTTAGAGTTAATATTGTACCAGTCCAAGTAAAATAGAGAACTCTTGCAACCATATATACACTTCCTTTAGCCCCCATTCCCCACTGACTTTATGTTGTCATCTATATTACATGCATATAAGTTGAAAACCCCACCAGACAATGCTATATTTTTTGCTTTCAATAGTCACATATATTTTAAAGAACACAAAAGGAAAAACTAATCTTTTATATTTACATATGATATGTGTTATGTTTATATTAACAAACAGTTATCATTTCTTTTGCTTTTTCTTCACTCCTGAAGATCCAGCTTTCCGTCTGGTCTCCTTGCCCTTCAGCCTGAAGGACTTCCTTTAGCATTTCTTTTAGAGTAGGTCTGCTAGAGACAAATTCCTTTGGTTTTCCTCCTCCAAAAATGTCTTTTATCTCACCTTAATCCTTGCAGGTTACTTTTTCAGGATATAAAATTCTAGGATGACAATTCTTTTCTTTCATCACTTTAAACATGTTGTTCCCTTGTCTTCTAGACTCTGTGGTTCTTGATGAGAATGCCATGATGACTCTCCCATATGTAATGTGTCATTTTTCTTTCGCTGCTTTTAAGATTTGTTTTTGGTTCTGCTTTTCAGAAACTTGATCACGAAGTGTCTAGACATGGTTTTCTTTTAATTTATCCTATTTGAGGATGGCTGAGCTTCTTGAATCTCTAAAAATTTATTTCTTTTACCAAATCTGGGAAGTTGTCAGCCATTTTTTTCTTCAAAAATTTTTTCTGCCCTAAATTTTTCACCTCTTCTTCTGGGATTCCAACAACATGTATGTTTAACCTTTTGGTGGTGCCCGGCAGCTTCCTGAGTTTCTGAGTTTGCTTCTTGTTGGGTTTTATTTCTAGTATTTTTCCTCTCTGCTCTTTAGATTAGATAATTTCTATTGATCTGTCTTCAAGTTCACTGATTCTTTCCTCCATCATGCCATTAACCATATCCAGTGAATTTTTTATTTCGGATATTCTGTTTTGCAGTTCTAAAGAAAATTGGTTCTGTTGTATAGCTTCCATTTCTCTTCTGGGGACTTCTATCTTTCCATTCACTTCAAGTGTGTTTACCTTTACCTCATGTTCATGCTCATGGAGCATAGTTATAATAGTGTATTAAAGTGATCTGAGGTCATCCTGCTGGTGGCATCTCTTCCCTGCAGAATTGGTCACATGCACCTCATTTTGGATCTCTCAAGTAGTTTTATACTCTAGATATTGTGAATGTTGTGTTGGTAGACTCTGGGTCCTGTTATAATTCTCTGGAAAATATTGACTTTTTTCCGCTTATTTGTTTTAGCAGATAATCTACCAAGTTAGGGTCAGGCTATTAGTTCTGTAGGCAATGGTTCCAATGTCAGTTCAGTCCTCAAAACCTTTGTTGTGCTTCTTTGGGTCTGTCTGATTCATATACAACTTCAGGGGACCCAGAGGTTTGTGCAAGTTCATGCACAGAGCTGGGGAGTCCCTATTTTCAATTCTTTCCTCTCCTTCCCACGGCCTAGCCCACAGAGATCCCTATTTCCACTTCCTTTGCCAGAAAGATGAGTTTCTAGAGGAGTTTTAGCCATCCATGCTGCTGTTTTGCCATGCAGCTTCACAACTGGGACCTGCCCTCTGGGCAAAGCTGTGAAAGAAAAGAGAAAAAAAAATGGGGAAACTCATTCCTTTGCAGGTTGCCCCGTCAAGTTTTGACACCCTTTCACAATTTGCTACTTCAGAGTTTCAGGTGGTTGCTTTTGATGTTTAGGCCAGAGTCTTCAGTTATAATCAACAGGAGAGAAAGGCTACAGTGGGCTTATGTCGTGGGCCCTGCCAGAAGTAGAACCCTCTATAAAATTTTAAAATATATTTATACTTTGACCTATTAATCCCATTTTGGGACTCTATTCCTGAGAGAAAAAATAGCCTGTATATAAGGATATATATATATATATAAATAGTTATTGCAGCATTGTTTGTGTGGCAAAATAAAATTGGAAACAAGCTAAATGACCATTAACAAGAATGGTCGAATATATCTCCAATACGGAATATTTTGTGGCTGTTGAAAGGAATGAGTTTGGATCTATATCCATGAGGCTGATGATTGGCTAGTTGTCCCTCAATATCAATTCTCCTCTTCTTATGTAATAATGGATTCTGTAAAGCTAGGCTCATGGCTGCTCAGTTAAAGACTACATTTCCCAGCCTTCCTTGTAGCTAGATGTTGTCATGTGACTAAGTTCCAGCCAATGGGATGTAAGTAGAAAGAATGTATGGAAATTTTCTTCTTGCCTTTAAGAGGAAGGTGCACATCCTCCTGTTCATCTCTCTACTCCAACTGACTGAAATGCGGCATGATAGAAGAAGCTGCAGCAACTGTCTTGGACCATGAGATGGAAGCTTTTGGTTGAGAATGACAGAGCAACAAGATGAAGAAGACTGAGGTCCCCAACACAGTCAAGCTACTTTACCAGTCTTAGATCACCTACCCACATTTTTACACGAGAGATATTGTGTTAGTCAGGGTTCTCCAGAGAAGTGGGAAAACAGGAAAACCAGTGGTGTAATTCAGTCCAAGAGGAAGGCTGAAGAATCAGGGGGCTGATAGTGTAAGTCCCTCTCTGAGTCCAGAAGCCTGAGAAGCAGGAGTGCGGATTTTCAAGAGCAGGAGAAGATGGATGTCTGACCTCCAAGGATCACTGCATTTCCAAATATGACATACAGTTTATGAAAGACCTTTGTCAAATGAAAATGCTAAATAATGTTATTTTTTTAAATAATATTTTATTTTTATCACAAATGAAACAGGACAATGAAAGTAGAAGGAAGAAAAAACATCACTTAAATTTCTAGCAAACACAACTCCATTAACATTTAATTGACCATCCTTATTTTTCAATATATAGTATTTCTTTTTAATAATTTTAATCATACTCCATGCATAATTTTATATCCTATTTTTCACTTGTTTTATAATAAGCACTTTCTATGGCATTATATATAATTGTAAAAATTCATATTAACTATATAATATTCTCTAGAATAGTCAAATTCTACTTTTTACTTAGGCTACATTAATTTTTCCTTCACGAATATGGATGATGATGCATAGAACATCTTAGTGAATAAGCTTTTCCATTTTTAAAATTAGTTCTTTGGCATAGAGTGCCTATCCAACAGTGATAAAACCAAGTTAATAAAAAATATCATACTAGGAACAGTTAAACTGGCTAAACACTTGAGATGGGCAGGAAAATTTTATAAGTTTTCTGTGTTCTGATTGTTTCAAAGATATCTTTTGTCCTAGTTTTTATTTCAAGAAAGAAAACCGTAAATCACAAATGATGATTTATGGAAGTGATTTAGGCAAGAAAGATGGCAGTACACAAATCAACAGATGACAGTTGAGGAAAAGCCTCAGCTCTAAATCAAATGATTGGCAAACTAAATGTGCATTTAAATATTACATATTAAAATAAAATATTGAAGATATGCATGCATCTATTTTAATGAAATTTTTACACTTTAACTGAAATTTTTCACTAGCTGACCAACTATAACCTGATTATATAATGTTAATTATATTAATGTAACTATTTGTATAATCATAACAAATAGAAAAACATGTTTATATGTAAAAATATAATCAATTATATTAATATAAAATATGATATGACATACATAATATATATTATTGTATGATGTGTCAAATAAGAAGTTTCTTCAGTGTTAGCTATTTTTCTCAAGGGAAGTATTGCCAGCATCTGCGCATACCTTCCTAGAACACAGACCATGAGTTTGTTACACAAAAGAGTACTTAAAATGTTGGAATTTTACCATGAAAATGTCTCTGTAAAAATATTGTACTGGTTATTTTGTTTGTTTGTTTGTTGCTGAGGAAGATTAGCCCTGAGCTAAGATCTGTCCCAGTCTTCCTCAACTTTATATGTGGGTTGCCACTACAGTGTGGCTGACGGAGTGGTTAAGGTCCGCTCCTGGGATCCGAACCCACGAACCCACATCACCAAAGTGGAGCACATCGAACTAAACCCCTATGCCACGGGCCAGCCCCTGGTTGTTTTTAAAACTATATCTACTAAAGAAAAAAAATCTCCCCCATGATTGTCTCCAAGAGTTATGACTGAATGTTTCTTCTGGCTCACATTTTCTGCCTCAAGGAAAGCAGTAAAAGTGGTCAGAACACCTTCCCTTTTTGGAACAGTCATCTGATCACCCTGGCAGAGATGCAGTGGCCTGGAGTGGGGAAGGCCCCACCCCTGCATCCTCTAGCCCCATATACCCAAGTCTCGTGCTCTGCACTGTTTAGATAAGAAAGACACCCTCCTTTAGGCAGAGGGAGGAGCAGTACTGATGATGTCAGGGTAATGCTTGGCCCTGCATTTTGTTGGGAAGAAAGGGATAGTAACATCCCTTGTCCATCCCCTGTCTCAGAGTGTCCTGACACTTCAGTCTCTTTTCATTAGTAATAATGACAACAATGAAACGTCTGTCCTGGAGAGTGGAAGCATCTCCAGTTTGACAGATCATAAGACAGAGGCTCAGGGTCATACGGCAGTTTCCGCTCTCTACTTCATTTTATCTGCCACTGCTGTGCTCACCTCTGAGGAAAGATTTTGATGAAAAACAACAAGAACAACAAAAATGTTATTCACAGTCGGCTCTTGACAAATGAGATTTTCTTTCCTTAGTAATTTTTGACTTGAGAAAAGTTTTGGCTGACGCTTTCACTTTGTAAAATCCTTCTCCCTTAGATAGCCATGGATTTCTCTCCTGGGTCTGAAAATCCAGTAAGTGTAAAAGACACTGCTTTATAGCCTCTTGTAAAATGTCTTATTTTCACCCAAGCATCATGTTTTACACAAAATATGGTGAAAGATTTAGCAGAGGGAGTGCAAAGCTGCCTTAAAAATGGCACCTCGTGAAACTGCTCCCTGCAATCGAATTGTTCTTTCCCTGCTGAAGTCGCTGTGGGCTTGGCACCGCGGACGCCCTTCTTCAAATGGCTCCATTGGTGTCTGGTTTTCTCCTGCTTCTCTGGTCACGCCAGGGTTTTCTCCACTGGTTCCTCTTCCTCATCCCAACCCCTAGCCTTGGGATGTCTTGCCTCTTAGTCTGTTATTCCCAAACTCTTTCCATCAAGCTGATGCTTCAGCCACAGTCAATCTCATGAAGTATTGAATGAAGGAATGAGTAACCTCCAAAGCTCTTAACTGATCGTTTGCTCTCACCGATCCCAAATTCAAGTCCCTCCGCTGCCTCAAACTCAGCTCGTCTGACTTACTTTTCTCTTTAGGTCCTACTTCTCCCTACCTGTCCACTTGGTTTTTTTCCCCAGATTCCTGGAGTCCACAAATGACAACAACATTCTTTGTTTTCTAGTTATTTGGGCTTTTCCAAAGCCCCCCAACTCATCAGGGACCCAGGGTGAGGGCCAGGCCCTCTGACTCTGGCTCTGGAGGGACTCATTGCTTCTGATAGTCCTTGAAGCATCCAAACTCAGAACTTTAAAACCAGTGTGGGTTCATCTCCATTCTTCCTCCCTCATAACCATCCTGTCACCAAGTCGTGTTGATTTCATTCTTAAAATGTCCCTTGTATCATTTCTTTCTTCTCCATTTTCCTGGCCACTGCCTCAGTCCAGGCACTAATCCCACCCCCTGGGGCCTGGTCTCCAGTGACAGTCTTTATCTGGTCACTCAACCTTGGAATGTCCATGCTTTAATCCATCCTGCTCACTATTACCCTTCCTTAACCACTTCCTTCCTCTTCAACAGAGTTTTAGGCCCAGGAGAGTCTTTATAGATTAGGTAGTTCCACCCACTTATTTTAGAAATGAGAAGATAAAGGTTCAGGGAGGTAGAGTGACTTATTCAAGAGAGTCACACAGCCAATCACTCATCCCCTACGAAAGAGCCTTCAATGGCTCCCTAGTCTCTGCTTCATGGATGTATAGTTCTGTATTGCATTCCTTTTCCCTCTTCTGCCTCATTTTTACCTGAGGGTGATTTTCTTGCCTCATGCTACAATGGGACAGATATAAAATTCAATGAAACTGCCCACCTAGATAATAGACAAAAATTCTCTTCCCAGAGAGAAAGTTGCAGGGCCATATTTTCACTTCCAGGGTACTAGATAAGAAAGGCCTGGGGGCCAGCCCTGTGGCCCAGTGGTTAAGTTCAGTGCTCTCTGCTTCAGCGGCCCAGGTTCAGTTACCAGGCCCAGACCTACACCACTTGTTGGCAGCTATGCTGTGGTGGTGACCCACATACAAAATAGAGGAAGATTGGCACAAGTGTTAGCTCAGGGAGAATCTTCCTCAGCAAAAAGAAAATGAAAGGGGAAGGAAAAAAAAATAACTCAGGAAGACCAGTTGAAGGATGAGAAATATTCAATGTAGAAGGTAGGAGGTGAAAGGAGACGCTGCTATTACAGAGTAGAATAGACTTCAAGAACAAATTACATGGAGTTGCTCCTCTCTCCCTCCCCATATCATATACCTCCATGCGCCAACTCACCTCTTCCTGGCTCACCTTTTTACTTCAGCCATTGCTACAGCAACCCATGCAGATGTAAACTTATATCTCTTGCTTTCTGCTTCTCTGACACCACTTGTGGGAACCACTCAGCCATTCCATTACCTGTGCAGACCTGGAAGCAAGGGAGTTACCTTCAGGAAGCAACTCTTCTCTAAAGAGAGTGGGAGGTGGTGCGTACATAACAGTCCTCTTCCGTGTCCAGGGCAGACAAGTCTGAGACACGTTCTACATAGCTCCTTGGAGAGTCCCTAGCAGGGTCCCCTAGCCTCAGTTCCCAAAGTGGTGGTCCTCATGACTGATGGTCCTCAACCTGTTCTTAGATTGTCTTTCCTTCCTTACCTGCTTCACTCTTCCCAGTTGCTCCTCTCCCCTTTGGGACCACTTACCAAAATAAACCATCTTCTTGCAAGCTCTGGCCTTTGCCCTGGGCTCCTGATCTCTAGGCCCTTGGAATGTCCCACCTAATAAGAGTGTCTTTGTTTCCCTGGGGGTCTTGGACCACACCAGTTGGTCTAATGATGTGATTTATGGTGAGGGCTTTAGGCCATGCAGTATCTGTTCTACCTCTGGAGGGGCTGGAGACTAAAGGTCAGCTGCCCAGGCAGTCAACTAAGTCCATGTGATCAAGCCCCAGTAAAAACTCTGGACACCGAGGCTCAGGTGAGCTTGGTTGGCAGCACTCTGTGCGTATTGTCACACATGGTTGCCGGGAAAGTTAGCACTGTCCACAACTCCACTGAGAGAAAACAACTCTCCAGGACTCTGTCCCCTGCGTCTCTTCCCTTCACTGATTTTAATCTCTGTCCTTTCTCTATGAGAAACCATAACCATGACTACAGTGTTCAGTGAGTTCTGTGAATCCTTCTGGTGAATTATTGAACCTGAGGGCAGTCCTGGGGACCCCCAAACTTGCAGTTGGTGTCAGGAGTAAAAGTGGTCTTGTGGACTGTTCCCTAATTTTAAATTATATTTTTATATTAGATTTAATTGTACATTTCTTTCTGTGTTTGTTCCATCTGGGTCTCACCAGGCTTATTAGGAATTAAGGGACCAGTTGTGTCCATGATTGAGCCAAAGCACTGGAGATAGATCAGGAAAGTCACCTTCCTCGAGCCAGAATTGGTGGAGCTGGGAATCTCCCTCAGGAGAAGGCGAATTAGGGAGAAGCTGGGCAAAATGGGGGCTCTGAAGTTTTGAAACCTTACCTTCACATAAAAATTGTTCCTCGTTAGTCAAACTTGGAGAACCCAACCTGTGAGCTAACAGGTTTCCTTATTGAACTCATTTGGGCCAAGGACCCTATCTTATACCTCTGCATCCATCATAGCACCAAGTACAATGTAAAGCATAGAGTAAGTGCACACTAATTCTTGATTTCTAAATGGACTCTTTGCTATAAGGGGAAAGAAGAGGACTTTTGAAGAACTTAAGCTGAAAAGATGTTATGAAGTGTTCTTACAAGCTCGCTTTCTTGTTTCTAATTTTAATTTTTCTCTTTTTCCTGTTTTGATTGGAAAAGAACATTTTGAAGGGAAAAGCACCTGTAATCTTACTCCATTATCATAAACACTTTTCTGTATTATTACACAGACTTCGTATCATTACCTGCAATCCCTCCTAAATATTCTATGGAGTATAGTTCATGAGCAAGGGTCATGATCAAAGTATGCCTTAGGAAAATAACTCAAGCACTGTGCAGAAGACAGCTTAGAGAGTTTGCCTCTTGCCTAGGACCCAGTGGAGCCTGCAGAAAATCCTAGAGTCACCACATGGAGGAAAGCACCATCATCCTGGAATACCCACCCATGCTGGGCTGATAGACGAGTCAGAAAGAAACTTGTATTTGAGCTGTGACATCTTAGTTCTATTTATTGCAGAAGTTGAACCTACCCTAGATGATGCAAAAAATGATAACCTGGAAGAAAGATACTGCCATAAGAAAGACCAAAAATATATGGCATTCAGGGGCCGGCCTGGTGCTGTAGTGGTTAAGTTCATGTGCTATACTTCAATGGCCCAGGGTCCATGGCTTCAGAACCCGAGCGCAGACCTACACACCACTCATCAAACCACGCTGTGGCAGAGCCCCATAGGCAAAGTAGAGGAAGACTGGCACAGATGTTAGCTCAGGGCCAATCTTCCTCACATACAAGCACACAAATATAAATATATATGTATATATATATACACACAGCATTGGCTTAGCAGTTGAACAGCTGAGGAGAATATAGCATGCTGTAAATCTGAACACTCTGAAGGCTGTACTCTCATCAGCCAGGCTGCATTGCCAATACAGGGCTTCCTGACTCATGCTGTGAATGGTTACGGGTGTGCTGACAAACGTACCCTCTGCTCTCCAAGGAAGGTTAGGGTTCAAGATGGCCAAGCCCCCACGCTGGTTGCCTCTAGCCAAGAGCAGCCTGTGTTTACCTCCAGTGGGCCATTTAAATAGTAAATGAACAAAAAGGAAGCTTTCTTTTCATTGCTTTTGAATAAAAAAAGGAAGCAACCTCTCTAAGCTCTTTTATAAAACTCTTCAGATTGTTTTCTGTCTTGAGTTATACAAATGATTAAAAACCACAGCCAATTTCAAAGTATTCCTTCCCCCTTTTTTTCAACTTCCTAAAGCAAAGGCTGTCAAAGTCAAAATGTATCACAAGTCCCCTGCATTAAGTTGATTACTCCAATTGTTTTCTTCCCTGCTTAACTATAGTCACAGGTAGCATGGTAATTACAAGGAATTTTATTACTGAATTCCCTTTTCAAAAATTTACTTAAATCAAGGATTTGTGGTTTCCAACAGTGACAGCAGGAAGTGGGGTAACCCAGGGTCTGTACCCAAGTGCAGCATGTTATTAATGCACTTTGTTCCAAAGTGTGGAAATGGGCTAGCTGGTGGAGAACCCCGATGGCAAATTAATGCCCAGGTGTGTTAAATTCTGAATTTGGGACACAGCTAGGACATGGCTAACACATCGCCGATTCCTGGGTCAAATGTATTTTCTCAGGGAACTCTCATATTATACCCTGCTTGCAAAAAAGCATACGCCTTAAAAAGTGATTAAAATGGTAAGGTTTATGTGTATTTTCCCACAATAAGAAAAGTCTTATGAGAGAAGAAGCTGTTACCGAGCCCCAAAGGACGGGTGACCAGTAAGTGGGCCCTTTTGCCTAGAGCCACCCGCACCAATAGAAGGAGAAGCGTGCCAAACAGCAGAGCAGAAACGTTATTCATCGACCAATCAATAGAGGAGGCACAGCTCCAGCTCTAAAACACCTTCTCTGAGAAGGGAAAGTGAGCAGGTTGCTTACGGGATGTGAAGGCGGAGAAGGCTCCACATCAGTGCTCGGGCGGGGGCATTTGGGGCATGCGCAGATCTTTCCTTCCTGCACACAGCGCCTTTTGCACACCTTTCCTTTGGCACATGGCACCCCATCGCCATCTTGGACCTTTCTGGTTTGGACTGGTTCTGCTGTTTGGCCACCTGGCAATGTTCTGCCTTGGTTCCTATAAGCAAGCACAACTTGAAAACAAAGCAATAGACATGGACAATGTTTTAGGGACTTCCCCAGCTG
This sequence comes from Equus przewalskii, assembly GCF_037783145.1. NCBI lineage: Eukaryota > Metazoa > Chordata > Mammalia > Perissodactyla > Equidae > Equus > Equus przewalskii. Next base: position 56,564,812 of record NC_091834.1, on the reverse strand, counting down.
ACAAAGCTTTACTTCTGACCTTCTGTTCCCAGACACATAGACTATCAAAGAAAGAACTTTAGAGATCACCTAAAATTTTGATTATTGAGCACTTACTATTTATTCATTTATACTCCAACTTATTCTGGAAAGGATCTAAGGCAACTTAAAAGCTGTATAGAATATAGTAAGGCAATATAAAATAGAAGTAGTAGGTACAAACTTTAAAAAGATAGAAAAATAATTTTCAAAAAGCTTATTTTCAAAATAATTTCAAAAATGATAATTTTCAGAAGATAATTTTCAAAATAAGGCAGAATCATAACATAAATACAAATATAAAACTGAAAATGTGTTAAATATTTTATTAATGAGGAAACCAGTAAGGGTCTTCTACAACCAAATTAAGGGAGAAGTTGAAAAACAGACACGTTTATAGATCAGAAACATTGAAATGAATATACAAATAGAGACAAAACTGGCCCTTTTCGCTGTGGGAGAAGAGAGTCAATTAAACCTCTCCTAGACAGGGCAGCGTGTGCATGTCTACAGACAAGAGTTGTTTCGCATTGTTATCAGTAATCTACAATTTACAGTTACAAAATGCCTTCCATATAATCGGCGTCGGAAAACCCCCAGAGGGATGTTCTCTGGAGTCTAGACAATGCACAGTTTCCAACGAAGCATAAATTTTTCCCCACACATTAAACAAAACCAAGAATTAAGTTAATACAAAAATACATACCAGGCTGGAATAGGATGGGAAGAATTGTGTTTTCACAAAAAACTTGAAAATCAAGCTACTGCAAACCGAGAGAGTTACTGGCACTGTGATTCCTGTTTTATTTGCCTCAGAATCCAACTGGGAAGTTGATTTGTAAATCCAACTCCTGAATTTTATTTATCTTCTAATCCCTGTAATTTTCCCATATGTGTGATGACCTTTTGTGATATTATCATGGTAAATACTTCAGGGTAGAAACATTTTTTCAGCTGTGTGCGTTTCTCCCTTTATCGTTTTCGATGTTTTCATCTATTTGCACAGTTTATTCTTTTCATAATTTAAAGTAAAGATTGAGACTATGACATGCTTGTGACACCAATGGGATTGCATGAGTTGTCGCATCTGGGGAATTGTAGAGTCTTGAGGACCTTCTGTAGCATGAAGCCATTGGCAGAAAAGATGAAATTTAAAGCTGTCTATAAAATTGTGGTGCTCCTTTAAGGGTCTTGGAAGAAGGTATAATTTAAGAGCTAACCAAAATTCATTCAAGTGAACACCCACTACTGACCTTTGCCTATAGGTCGAAGCCACAAGGTGAGACCCTCTGTTGGCCAGAGTCCATCCCGACACTTTTCTCAGTTTATACAGCGAAAGAATGGTAACAGCCCAAGCCTCTCCTCAGAAAATTCAGGTCAGGGGAGAACCCAACCCCCCAAATTACCCAAGGAGCATTTAAGCTCAGAAGATGAATAGATTATCCTTGTTACTCAAATTAAATTATGACTCTGGGCCCTCATCCCACCCACCAGGAAAATGGCCTTTTCCCTTCTTTGGAGATCTCCCTCCTCAGATGACTCCAAGAAGCTTTATGGATGTTTATGCAATACAAAAGGTCAGTCCCGATGCCATGACCTGAAGGGAGGAAAAAAATGGAAAATCGGCTCAGTAAGGAATTCAATTCTTTTCAGCTAGTGCTATCCACTGCCACTAGGTGTCGCTATTGAAACCAGACAGCCACCTCACCCTGGTCCACTTCAGTCCTTTACCTGTTGTCTTAGATTTTTTTTTTTTTTTTTTTTAGGAAGATTAGCCCTGAGCTAACTACTGCCAGTCCTCCTCTTTTTTCTGAGGAAGCCAGGCCCCGAGCTAGCATCCGTGCCCATCTTCCTCCACTTTTTATATGTGGGATGCCTATCACAGCATGGCGTGCCAAGCAGTGCCGTGTCGGCACCTGGGATCCGAACCCGCAAACCCCGGGCTGCCCAGAAGCGGAACAGGCGAACTTAACTGCTGCGCCACCGGGCCAGCCCCATAGTTTATTTCATTTTTTTCTTTTTTTTTTTTTTTTTTTAAGGAACAAGTTGAAGAAAGTGCACAAAAATTAAACGTAAAATCCTGTTGCAGTGGGGCCGGCCCGGTGGCACAGCAGTTAATTTTGCACGTTCCCCTTCTTGGCGGCCCGGGGTTCGCCGGTTCGGATCCCGGGTGCAGACGTGGCCTGGCTTGGCAAAAGCCATGCTGTGGTAGGCGTCCCACATATAAAGTAGAGGAAGATGGGCATGGATGTTAGCTCAGGGCCAGTCTTCCTCAGCAAAAAGAGGAGGATTGGCAGCAGTTAGCTCAGGGCTAATCTTCCTCAAACAAACAAGCAAACAAAATCCTGTTGCAAAATGTCATGATATAACAAGGTAATAATTTACAAGAGAAACTTGGACATGCGGGTACGTATATTGCCTACTGTTGCCACCTACCTGCTCGAAATCTGGGACCCTTACCACCTTCTATTCCAGGTGTTAGTGAGGCAGATGGGGCAGCATGGGGAGCCTGCCTCCTGGAATGCAAGAACTTTGAGAAACTGGATTATTTGTTTGGGGATTCATTTGAACTCTAGCATCATCACTTTTTTTCTGTTCTACTGAATAACTCCCATTAGAAAACACAATGCTGCAGTAGCTCCCATTTTTGAAAAAGTCCTCCCTTGACCTCACATCACCTCCAGTTTCTGCCTGATTTCTCTGCTTTCATTCATAGAAAAATTCCAGAGTCGGCTGTACTCACTCTGCTTCCTCTCCTCCCATTTATTCCCGCTACAGCTCCTGAAAGACACTCTTTTCCCCATGTTGCCAAATCCAGTGTTCAATTGGTTCGCAGGCCTCGTGCCTCTTGACTGTAGTTGCCATGGTTGACCACACTCTACTTCCTGCTGAAACCTCCTTGTCTCCTGGTTGCCCTCTCCTGATTTACCTCTGACCTCCTTGGCCTCTCCTTCTTAGTCTTGGCCGAATCCTCCTCAACTTCATGGTCTCTCCCTGGGGAGTGCTCCAGGGCTGGCCTTGGACACCTTCTGTATCATGCCCACACCCTGGGTGATCTCATCCAGCCCCGAGGCTTTGGATACCAACTATACACTGTGACCCCCAAATTAATGTCTCATCCCTGACCTCTCCCCTCAACTCTAGCCGCCGTGTTCTGCTGCCTGTTTGACCTCTCCACTTGGTTATCTCACAGGTGTCTCAAGCTTAACATACCAATAACCTAACCCTCACTTTCCCCCTCAAAACCTGTTCCTCCTCAAATTTTACACATTTCACTAAATAACATCTCTATTTACCCAGTTGCTCAGGCCAAATACCATAGAATCATCATAGACTCTTTTCTCCCAGATTCCCTCACCAAATCCAATCTAACAGCGACTCCTATTGGCTCCAGCTTCAAAATGCACCTTGAACAGATCGTTTCTCATCATCTCTACTATCGCACCTACACTCTACATGTCACCACCATCTCACCACTGGTACTGGGCCCCCTGCTCCGACATTGCCCACCACTTGCAATCCATTCTTCACATGGCAAACGGAGGGAACTTTTAAGAAAGTAAACCAGATCAGTCGCTCCCTTCCTCAAGACACTCCAATGGCTTCCATTTCACTGAAAATACAGCCAAATGTCTTAATCCATTCACTTCACTCCAGTCACAGTAGTTTCCTAACAGTTCCGTGAACCACCATGGGGTCCTTCACTGGCCGCTCCCTCTGCTCAGAATCCTCTTCCCCTCCAGGGCCTGGCTCCTGTATGGCCTCATCAGGGAGGCTCCCCAATCATGCTGTCTAAGGTGACATCCCTCTTTCCCCTTCTCTGCTTTATTTCTCTTTATGGCACCCGTCACCGCCTGACATTAGGTTGTATGTTAACATGTTTGTTTGTTGTCTTCTGCTACAAATGTAAGCGTCATGAGGACAGGGCTTTGGTGAGTGCCAGATCTCCAGCACCTAGACCAATGGCTGAGATATAAAGTGCAGTCAACAGCTGCCTCCTGCAGGAATTAATGGAAAGGCTGGGCCTCTCTTTCAGAGACATCTGGCTGTGACTGGAGACAGGTGGCTGGGACTGGAATTTAGGGCTCTCAGGATACACTGATCTGCTTTTGGTGTCCTGGGTGTTGACCGGAGCGTCACTTGGTAGTGACCTATATTGTGCCTTGGCCTCTAAAGCCGGCCAGGCATTTCATGCATTTCCCTGTGCTCTCTGAGCACCGCATGCACATGCTTCCAACTTTTCAATCCTCTCACAGACTGACACTTCCAACAGCCAGCCAACACCAGTCATTACGACAGCATCTCGTAAAAATGTTTTCAAAAAGCCAATTAAATTTATTGCATCTAAATATTTAGTTCTTGTTAATAGTTAATTGAAAATAATTCAAAATGATTTTCTTATAAATTCACAATTGTTGTATGATTTCCAAACCCACTAGTAATATCCTTAAACTATCACCCCAAACATTTTCAAAGCTTCCTGCCAGGGGCAAAAATGATCCTTACAAATGGGCCATCCAGCCATCCACCCACTGTTAGATCCCCTGCAGTGACCTGGCCGGATCTCCACTGATATCTGGTGATCCCATAGTCTGATGCGATCTCTGGCCATCCACGTGAAACGCTTTGATGACCTAGAACCACTGACCGACCCACCATCGTGCCTCTGGGTCCTGGGTCACTGCGAAAAGGAAATCTCTGTTCCCTGGCTCACTATGATTGCTCCAGGCCAACACTATAGCCCTTTAATGACACAGCTCTTTGAGTGTAAACACTACATAAAGAGGGTCATTTTCCCCCAAGACATCCCCTCAGGGTGGGCGTGGCTGGGTCCACAGAAAGTTAGTGGTTGCCACCCCAAAATGTCCTGAAGAATCACCCTCCTCCCTGACCTGTGCACATTGGGGTCAACAGTAGGGGGATCTCTCTTTCTTCTTCAGCCTCAAGACTCATCCCATATCCTCTCTAAGCTTGTGACATCCCTTGGGGGAGGGAGGTTTGCCTATTATTACATAACCATCAATTATCTTCAGGCAATATCAAATAAGCCAAAAGCAAAGTGACAAGAATGCAAACTACTTCTCCTTGTTTAAAGAGAGAGTTGGCCACTAACTTGCAGATATTTTAACTGTAAAGTAAGGTGGTGATAACTCATAGCCAGAAGGCAAGCCACAAAAATTAACCACTGTACCTGGCTCATGCTTTTGGAAAACAAGTAAATCAAAATGTAGGTGGTTTTTAACCTTTTAGATTGTATACTAATGATCACAGTTGTTAAAAGGAGAGGGCACAAAATAATCTCTTGGGTAAAGTCTCCTCCCAGGGGTAGGCTGGTGTGAGGCGGGGCGGGGATGGGGGATCTCCCCAGGAGAAGCACGACTTTGCTTATTGACTAAAAGGTCAAGGAAGAAACCAGTGTCATAAGATGACTTTGTGAGGGGGTTGATGCAGTGAAATGTTAGTGTTGCATCCTTGTTCCTGCCTAAGGAGCCTTTTGTATGCTCTTTCTATCCACCTGCTCTGAATCCTTCACTCTGCTCCTTTCAGCTTAGCAAAGCAACAGTTTTAAAAGACAGAACGACAATTTAAAGAGAGGACTGATGTTAATAGATTTTATGGTGGCTTATTTACGGTGAAAGCCCTTAAAATCGCCTAAGGCTATTTTCCTTTAGAACACTACCGGGATGAATGATTGGTATTCAATTATTTACAAAGTACTTTGTCATCACTTTTGTTTGTTTTTCTCCACAGCATCCTAATATTGATAGCCTCAGATGGGATAATGTCCAGGAAAGATTTTAAAGTAGAGAAAGTCAAATGAAATTATTGTATCATTATGACTATTATTGCACTTCTAATCTTCTATCACTGTCATAGCTATTAATCTTTCCAGAGGAATGGTTGGAAAGCAAAGGAATAGCTGAGACTTGCTCTCTTTCAGAGAAAAAGCTAAGAAATGGAAAACATAGGCATCTTCCTAAAGCTACTCTCTGACAAGGAGGTATGTGACAGAGACTGAAGAATCTCAGAGAATCCTCACTTTCATTGAGTACGTGTGTGTTTGTGCATATGCACGTGTGTGCACTTCATTAAGTCATAGCTTTGAGAAGAAAGGAAGAAGTCTGGAAGGTTTTTCCATTGCTGGAATGTCTTTGCTATTTGCTGAGTTACCACTCACGGCCAGTTCGTCAGTAACTTCATCATTAATTTCTTTGTCAGTTGCTAACCCGCTCATTCCCCACACAGCCTGGGTCCTTCACAGAAATCCTCTCTCTCTGGTGCCACCTGTTCCACTGACCCATTCAGCCACTGACTGACATAATTAGCAACTGACAACTTGTGCACTCTGTGGGGACGCTCTCGCCATGCCCCTGGTCACCCAAACCTTAGGGTCTGTGACTTCCTGCCACACCACACAGTGCAGCCTCTGCCTCCCAGCACAGTGAGTGGCATTTAAATCATCACAGTGCTCTGGGCTGCGCTGTTTAATATTTCACACCCTCTGCTCAGTGTGACTCATCCTATAAGAACAGACAGCAGGAGCTTTGTCACACCTCTCCCTTCTCTCTGAGCACATGGAAGGCTACCCAATGGACCCTCAAATGTCACTCTTCAAGGCCTGTACAGGTCCCTCCTTCTTTGCAGTGCCTTATGGAGTCACAGAGCTGGAAGAGGAGAAACTCCTGCCAGCTGGGAAAACGAAAGCAACCCTGGACCCCAACACATCTGAGGGGCAGCGCCTTCAGCAGCTGGGGGCGGTGTAGAAAGGGAGGGTGGGAGGCTTCGTCCCTCCTGTGTTCCGGTGAGAGAGACCTTCTTCTCCAGGGACGGTGCCAGGGACAGAAAGGAGGGATGGCACTGGGGAGGTGGCACAGCAGGGGCACCTCTCTGCTTCAGCCTGGCTGGGATGGCTTGCTGGGCATCTTTGTGCTCATCAGTGCCAGTGCTGTCTGGATCCTCTGTGCTGGGGATAAGACAAGGGGTTGAGAGCACAGGGTCCGGAGGGCTGAATCTGCCTCACATGTGCCAGGGGAGGGCCAAGAAGCTCTCAAGGCTCCTCCGTGGCAGGGACGCTGCTGCTAGTCCTTATGGCACCTTTTTGTGAATTAGCAAAGGCGCCCCTTACTCAAGGCTCTCGACTGCCAGCTGTCGGAATGTTGTTGTAATGGACATGCACATGTACAGCGCTGAGTGCATCCAGTGACGAGTGCTCTTGAGACTTGTGCCATGTGGTCAGAGGACCTAGAGGAGGGACAAGGGTGAGGCTTGGCTTCAGTGACTTCAGTGGAGACCAGGCCTGGATGAGCCTCACAGGGCTGCAGAACTGGTACGTGGGTGGTGGCAGTAGAGTGTAAACCCAGTCCCGGGGCCCGGAGCAGATGACACAGGTGGAGACCCAGAGAAGGTTAGGTGGGCATGGGTCTGACAGTGGACTAGCTCAGGACATGGCCCTAGTGTCACAGGCTTCTCTGAGGCTGCCAGCCCATCCGCAGCGGAGAGGAAGGCGCCATGTGGAGAGCATAAGTGGGGTCCACTGCTGGGGAGCAGTGAAAGAAACATGGTCTGCCCCAGGGATAGTGTGTGAGTTGCCCCCCGTCTCCGCTGGAACCAGAGGCTCTACTGGGGGGGTGGGGGTGAGGGTTAGGGGTCCCGCAATTCTGCAGGCTGGGGCTTAAGCCACCGCAGTGCTGTTTGATTGCTATTACTGTGGTCAGTTGTGCTCTCAGGACCTTGACCTGGGAAGTCACTTGTTAGGCCACAAATGCCCTTCGATACTCCTCATCATCCCTCGGGTAGAATAGTTTGGCTGTTTCTCTCCCCTCCTCTAGAGCACTGCTGATCTCCCATCTGGACCTCTTTCCTCTGGCCCAGGCTGCCTTACTGCTGTCGACAGAGTAGAGAACAGACTGGCAAAAGAATGAGGTTCAAGAGACCACTGTTCTCCAGATCCTTCCAAAGGAGGAAGGGACGGGAACAGAAATTGTTGAGCCTTACCACGCTTTAGGACTTCTGTGCTGAACTTGGTGCTTCATCTACCATCGGCTTTCATTATTCAACAGTCGCCAGGAGCCAGATCTTTTATATACCTTTACTTTTAATCCTCACAACAACCTTGTAAAGTAGGTGTAGTCCCCAAAGTTGTCTACATCCTAATCCCCAGAACCTATGAACATGTTACCTTACGTGGTGAAAGGGACTTTGCAGATGTGATTGAGTTAAGGATGTTGAGATGGGGAGATTTCCTGGATTGTGTCAGCATAATGGTCCCAATGTCAACATAGGACCCTTATTAATGAAAGTGGGAGGTGGGAGAGTCAGTCAGAGGAGATGTGACAACAGCAGCAGAGTCAGAGTGACGTGATGCAAGAAAGACTCAACCTGCCATTGCTGCTGTGAGGATGGAAGAGCCCACCAGCCAAGGAGTGTGTGCAGCCCCTGAAAGCTGAAAAAGGGGAGGAAACGCAGGGGCAATGCAGTTCTGCCGCCATCTTGATTTTAGCCCAGTGAGCCCCCTTTTGGATTTCTGACCTCCAGGACTGTAAAGTAAATGTGTTTGTTTTAAGCCACCAAGTTTGTGGTAATTTGTTAGGCCCTCAATAAGAAAGCTAATGCAGTAGGTATCCTTGCCTCCATTTTATAGGCAAGAAAACGGAAACTTGTAAGAACCTGAGCCAGATCGAAATCTAATTCTCCGTGACTTCAAAGGCCACACTTTTCCCTACACTCCATTGCCTCCCCTCTTAAATGTTTATAACTAATGTCCTCACTGAAATCATCAAATATTTAATTGCTGGAACAACTACTTTAGAAAGAATCACTAATGGCATGCTTCTGAATATATCTGCTTGCCACAAGTAATCTGTTGAGAGAAAAGAAAGCATCCGTTGAAACTTGCCTGGAGAGTTCATGAAAAGCAAACCAGAATTTCCAGATTTCCCTGCAGAAGTACTGAATTCTAAGGTGACAAACAAAATCATCGCTCTTTAGCTTGTTTTTCATCTAGTTGAATTTGTAAATTATCCCCGTGTACACTGAATAGTACGTCGGTCATGAAAAGATTAACGACATCATTAATCATCAGGGAAACATAAACTAAAACCACAGTAAGATAGCATTACACATCTGCTAAAATGGTTAAAATTTAAAGACTGAGAATACCAGTATTGGTAAGGATGTGGAGAAACTGGAATTCTCATAAATTGCTGGTAGGATGTGAAAAAGTACAGCCACTTTGAAAAACTGTTTGGCAGTTTCTTATAAAATTAAATATACATCTACCCTATTACCCATCAATTCCACTTCTAGATATGTCTTTTAAGGCGTATACTTTTGTCAAAACTCATTAAACTGTTCACTTAAAACTTCTGTATGTAATTTATAGCTTAGGTTTTGAAAAAGAACCAGGAATTGAAATAAGAAAAAAAAAAAACCCAACACACCCACTGGGGTTCTTCTAATGATTAGTGAGCATAGAATTAGAACTTTTTTTTTAAGATTTTAATTTTTTTCCTTTTTCTCCCAAAGGTCCCCGGTACATAGTGTGTATTTTCTAGCTGTGAGTCCTTCTAGTTGTGGCATGTGGGACGCAGTCTCAGCATGGTTTATGAGGAGTGGTGCCATGTCCGCGCCCAGGATTCGAACTGGCAAAACCCTGGGCCGCTGAAGCAGAGCACGCGAACTTAACCACTCAGCCACAGAGCCGGCCATGAATTAGAACTTCTAAAAGGGAGGCAAGTGGAGTGGTGGAAAGAGCACCAGGCAGGGACCAGAAGCTTCCTTCTGGTCTCACCCCTCCCTGACTTATGTATGTGTCCTCATGCGATTCATTGCACCTCTCTGGGTCTCAGGATCCGCATCTGTGAAATAAATGAGCTGCATTAGATGACCTCACAGTTTCCTTCTAAGTCTACAATTCTATTATTTACTATTTTAAGTGGTAAATCAAATTTCTTTAGAAGTTTCTAGTTGATAGAGCACTGCTTTTTCAACAGACACTGATTCAGTCTGTGATTCGGTTGACGCTGGGTTGTTGGTTAGCAGCATAATTCTCAGAGATTACATTTTCCTATCGGAAACTTGGATCCACTTCATCAGACGGTGTCCAGGAATATATCTTTGAGAAAAGCCAGTGTGAAAAACATACATTCAGATTACGGGCATTTTCCGTGTTTAGATGCAGCCTATATGTATATATTAATAGAGATATGGGGATTACTAAGAACGTGCTCTTTAGAAAGCTTTGAGCAAAAGGGGAAGGTGACACAGTAAAAATGCCACGGGACTGCTAGGCTCTGGGAACTTGGACAAGCCATTCTCATGTTCAGATGAATTACCAATATCTGCACTGGCTGCTCCCTAGCGTTGTTTAAAGATGAAATGAGACCATGTCAAATAGGTAAGGCACGTTGTAACTTACAAAATGCTGTACAAATACAAAGTGGTTTGTTCTTATTGAGAATGAGGAGAGGGGAGGAGCAAGTGTCCTGGAGGGGACCATGCTACCAGCAAGAGCTGAGGTCAGGTCAGTATCAAGCACTGCTCTCATGTGATGCAGGAGGGCTAATGGAAACAGCTGACTCCTTAAAGACACAGAGGTAAACGTATTTTAGAAGGATTCCCTCGGTTGCCCTGAACTCATGACGATTTCTGCTGCTTCCTGCCGTCTCTCAACTCATCCCCTAGATTGTGTCTCAGAAAGCCCAGCCTCACCTCATCTGCAAGATGATTGACCTTTGGTTTGTCAGGCGAGATTGGGAAGACTCACGAGAGCCAAATGTCCACAGCTGGAGGCGGGGAGGAACCACAGAGAGTGCTTGGGGAAAGTGCCTGCGTAAGACTGCTGAGGGACTGCCCAGGGTGGAGCGGGGGTGGAGGTGGAGGAATTGGGTGGGAGCGAGGATTGGCAGAGAGATGACTCAAAGGAAGCTTTATAGAGGAGCGGGAGGTCGGAGGGAGGGGTGGACAGGAGGCAGGATGGGGAATGACTTGTCCACAGAGCACAAACTCTCCCAACCAAGTGTTGATGTTTGATGGTGCTATTTCTCCATCGCTATAGTCCCAGGACCTAAAACAGGGTTAGCCAGGCAAGATGTGCTTAATAAATATGGGTTGAATGAATGGAATGGATGCATAGTAAAAGAGGGTCAAAAGGCAGCATTGGCAGTGCCCTTCCACCCCCACTGTGCCCAGAGGAGGAGAGGCCTGGCCCATCTCTCCAGTCTTGGAGGCAGCAATAGAGAAGGATTCAGCAGGCTAACACAGCCAGACATCTAAACCATTCAAATCATGCAGCCTTAGTACCTGTTTTCTGATTACCCAAACCCAGGAGGCATTCTTGATTCTTCCCTTTCCTCCACATCCAGTCAAGGAACCCCGTCAGCAGTATCCCCAAAATGTCCTTTGAATCTTTCTGTCTTCACGGTGGCTCTTATTCCGGCCCCATCGCCTCTCATCTGGACCCCTGCAGTGGCCTCCTGACCGGTCTCCCTGCTTCCGCTCTGCCCTCCCATCTGTTGTCCACCCAGCGGCCACAGATTTGTAAAGTCACGCCCCTGCCTGAAATCAGCCACTCGTCTCCAATTGCACAAAGAACATGTCCTAGCTCCTAAGGATGGCCCTTGAAGCCCGATGAGAACTGACCGCCATTTTCCTTTTCTACTGTCACCCGCCACTCTGCCCATCACTCACTTTCCTATAGCCACACTGGCCTTCCCTCTGTTCTTCACACTTGACAAACTCTGTCTGCCTCTGGACCTGTGCACCTGCTGTTTCCCCAGCCCTGCTCATGTGACTGGCTTTTTTTTGTCATTCAGAGAGCCTTTCCTAACTAACGTGCCTTCTCCTTTTCATCCAATACAAGCTATCTCCCATCTTGTTTTATTTTCTTTATAGGACTTATCCCTATCTGGAGATAGTTTTAATTGTTGTTTACTTGTTTCTTGGCTCCTCTTCCTTAGGAGCATGAATTTGTAAATATTGTTGACTATTGTAACCTCTGTTTCCAAAGATTGTCTAGTACCTAATAAGCACTAAGTCAAATTTTTGAATGAATGCCTGCTCACCAAGTGACCTTCTGATTCTAATTTGGTTTTCCAAATAGACTATAAAGAAGGTACCAGCCAAAGGACAGGGATGTCTATGCCACCTAATAGTTCTATTTCTCATATAAATAGATACATGAATGCTTGAGTTTATATACTTCAGCTTCTGTGAGTCTGTCCCTAAAAGATAGATTCTCTCTTGGGGCACTAACAAATCAGGTATCTGAGCCCGCAGATCAGTGAGAGGCATTAACTGAGGAAAGGCAGCCTACCTGAGTGAGCCCTGACCTTCTGACCATGACCTTCAGGGTCTTACCAAGCGTGTCCTCTGGGCTTCTTTTTGGAACTTCTCTAGGAACAAGTAGAGAACTCTTGATGGAAAAATCTCCAAAAAGGAATAGAAGGCTGTATAAGTATTCGACAGCTCTTTCATCTCGAGCTTTTGTATTTGTGGAATCTTTCAATGCTGTCCTACATGCTGTCACTACACTGTGCCCTCCTTTTTCCTGTTCTCCATCAGCATAACCGAGTCGAGCTTACACTTCTGAAGAACAAGAAAGAGCATAAGCTAATAGCTATTGAGCGCTTTATTACGTATCAGACACTAAAGAGTTTACAAATATTATCTCACTTAAAGCAACATTTCTAAAAACTAAGAGAAATAAATAAAATATAAACTGTGCATAAGAGTCGGATCCTAGAGATAACACAAAGGGACGGATTGTCAAATCAGACTCACAGGAGTTGGAGCTCTTTCCCAGTCATAAGAGTTACTAATAGTTTCAACAATACAGGTAACTGTGAGGTACCAGTGAATCCTGGAGACCTGGTCCATGGAAGCTGCTCTCTGGGTCCTTTCTTGCCACATCAGGCTTTGCTCTGGCCCAGATTTAACAGATGAGGTCTCTAACCGATGTATGTTGTCATCACTAAAGCAAAAATAACAACTTGGGTCACAAACTGTCTCAAGTTTATACTCTTAGAGTTACATAGTTCACATGTCGTTTTCCAGGGAGCTGTGCCCAATAAATCCGAAGATTCTGGATGTGTTTATCCTAAGCCATCCTACATCGACTGGGAACATCTTGCGAAAAGTTTCTCATAGATAAGGACTCTCACTAGTAAATATCTAGGTGTCCTCTCCAGGAGGCCTGTCCTTAGCATGTCTACAAAGAAATGTGATCGGATCAACTCTCTCTTTCTCTCTCTCTTTCTCTTTCTTTCCAGTGGCTTCTCAGGGAAAGAGAGAATAGCCAGCTGCTAGCCGTTTCCTTCCTCCAAGGAATAGGTTTCTGATCCTCAGAATCCCACTGAAAGCAGTGCAGTGATTACTCCCTGTGCTCCCACAGCCTCGCTCCTCAAACTGTCTCTGCCTCTGTCCAGGGAGAGCCGGCACAGACCGGCAGCTTCTCCTTACCAGCCTCTCGTCTCCTTGGCTCCCGGACCTGCTTCTCTGCTGCAGCGTTCAGAGATCTCACCACTGACTGTATTTCCACCACAAAGTTCACATTTGGTTATTCTTCCACATAATTCTCATTTAAAAAAAAAAAAAAAGAATTTATCTTTCACACAGCTCTTAATATTATGTTTGTTTCTTTTGTTCCACTGACTGACATCTACCCACACCAACCAGTGGGATTAGGGTGATATCGACAGCACACTGAGTGCAAGTCCCATCCCAATGTAGTTGAAAGCCCGCCACTTAGCTGCTAGGCACTGAGGGTGGAAAAGACAGAGTCCCTCCTCTCAGAGGACTCACAGCACATTGGGAAGTCCTCCAGTGTCATGGAGTTGACTCGCCTTTAATATCTAACTACAAATGGCTTGTGCCCTCAAACAGGCACTCATGGTGCCTAATGGTACTCTAGAACCAATCTGAAGCAAACATTTTGTTCTTCTTAATGCACCAATAAATAAGCAATAGAATGTGGTCGGTGCTGTAATATAAGAGCATGTATGAAGTGAAGGAGGAAGTAAATGGTACATCCTGACTGGGGATGTGAAAGAAGGCGCAAGGAGGAAGTGATGGTGAGGCGGGGTCAGATGAATGACTAGGAATTTGTCAAGTAGAGGAAGGGCATTCCAAGCAGCGGGCTTAATATATGCACAAGATAGAGGTATATGAAAAAGCAAAGAATATTTAGGGACTAAAGCATTCAGTAAAAGAGGAGAGTGAAAAGGGGCAGGACGGTGCAGCAGACAAAAGGCAGCTTACTGTCCTCAGTGTTCTCTAAACAGAAAAGTGAGTGTGGGACAATGGTCCTCAACCACCCAGGAGTATCCCAGCCAGGGCCAGGACCAGGGGACACAAATGAGTACTCGTCTTGGGTGCAAAATTTAAGGGAGTGACAAAACAGTCATCAAGATAAATAATATTTTAAATAAAGATAGGATCACCTTACTTTTGCTTCTGGCTCCAATATGGCTTGGCAAGGCACCCTTTATTTAATATTTTGGCCTTTGTTCAGGATCGATTTTTTTTGCATTAATTTTGATTTTAAAAAATATTGCCATTAAAATATTTATGTTGATGACTCAGTTTTTTTTGGCACTCCCTTAAAACTTTTCCATCTGAGACAAGTGTTTTATTCACCTCACCCTGGTTCCGGCCCTGATTCCAGCCAAACTTTATCTGTTAGCACGGATGTGAGACACAAGGTGCCACCCTGCACAGAGGCACAAATGAGAAAGGGTGAATTCACAGCACTTTGTGGCTGATGAGATCTGGAGAATAAGGGACAGAAAGGAGTCAAGAATTTCATCTCGGAAAACAGTAAGGAGATTTCTCAAAAAACTAAAAATAGAACAACCATATGACCCAGCTATCCCACTACTGGGTATTTATCCAAAAGAATTAAAAACAGATTCTGAAAGAGACATTTGGACGCTCATGTTCATAGCAGCGTCATTCACAATAGGCAAGAGGTAGAAGCAACCGAAATGTTTGTGAATGAATAAATGGATAAAGAAAATGTATACATACATGGAATATTATTCCAAAAAATGAAATATTATTCCTTAAAAAGGAAGACAATCCTGTTACATGATACAACATGGATGAACCTTGAGGACATTATAACAAGTGAAATAAGTCAGTAACAAAAAGGTAAATACTACATGATTCCACTTATATGAAGAATCTAAAGTATTCAAATTCATAGAAACAGAAAGTGAAATTGTGGTTACCGGGGGCTGGGGGTGGGGGGAATGGACAATTGTTGTTTAATGGGTACAGAGTTTTGGTTTTGCAAGATAAAGAGGTTTGGAGATCTGTTTCAGGACAATGTGAAAACACGCAACACTGCTGAACTGAACCCTGTGTATGTACACGAACATGCATTTCTGGTCTCTGTGTGCTGAGAGGCTCCTAGGAGCAATGACACCTCAGAGGCAAAAAAGGGTCAGGAGTCAATTACTGTCCAGGTCAATAGACCTATGTATCTCAATAATTTTTTAGGTCATCACTGTATCTCTTTAATAATTGATGTAAGAAATAGTGACCCTGAATCATATGGAAAAGATTAAAACTTAATCTACAGTCACCATTTTCTGGTTAAGAAGGCAGTAAAAGACTCTCTTCAAAGCTTAGCACCCAGATCTTAGTTTCTCCATAACCAACCATTTTCCAGTATAAGGAGCAAGGGCTTCTTGGAGAAGTGCTTGATTCCAGAACTTGGGCAGGAAAAATTCAAAATGAGCTTGGAACAGTTTATGATGCCAAAAAATAAGGAAGTACTTGAAAAAGGAGGGCTTTTGTATCCTTGTCAAAAGGATACAAAAGCCAACTAGAAGGGGCTACCAGAGGGCAAAGACGGGACAATTTGAGCAACAAGGTAAATAACAGAATTGGTTATAATCCATAAAATAAAATAAGAATCCATGAGTCCTTGCTGATATTAATCAATTAATTAACTTTTAAAGGGAAGAGAAGAGAAATTGTTTCTTACAGAAGAATTGTAATCTAAAAATGTAGAAGAAATGAGGGCAATAGAAAATCACTATTCCAGAAATGATCTACCAATGGATGCTATAATCAATGGGTGAAAGCTCGAGGAAAAACAGTTAATAAGCATAGTCTCAAAGAATCTCACCCAAGGTACCAGGTACATTTAGAGTAGAAAAATCCAGTGGACATCCCCTCAGTCAAGCAATCAGAGGTTACCATCACCAGCCATGAGACATCTGGACATCATGTGTGCCTGGAACTGTGCACTGAGAAAGGTACAATGTCACTTAACGTGGTATTCTTCCCCAAAATATAAAACCTCAATCTAACTACCTTAGAATCAGACAAACCCAAAATGAGAGACATTCTACAAAATCACTGGCCAGGGGCTGGCCCCGTGGCTGAGTGGTTAAGTTCGGGCGCTGCAATGCAGGCGGCCCAGTGTTTCGTTGGTTCGAATCCTGGGCGCGGACATGGCACTGCTTATCAAACCACGCTGAGGCAGCGTCCCACATGCCACAACTAGAAGGACCCACAACGAAGAATATACAACTATGTACTGGGGGGCTTTGTGGAGAAAAAGGAAAAAATAAAAAAAATCTTAAAAAAAAAAATCTCTGGCCAGCACTCTTCAAAAGTGTCAAGGTCATGAAAGACAAGGAAAGACTAAGGATCCGTCACAGGTTGGAGGAGACGAAGGAGACATGACAACTCAATGCAATGTGGGATCCTAGATTGGATCCTGGGACAGAAAAAGGACATCAGGGAAGAAATGAGTGGAATTCAAATACTGTCTATAATTTCATTAATAGTCTTCAAAAAATTTTTTTAAATGCAGTAACATTGGTTTATAACATTATATAAATTTCAGATGTACATCATTATACTTTGATTCTTGTGTAGATTACATCATGTTCATCACCCAAAGACTAATCACAGTCCATCACCATAAACATGTGCCTAATCACCCCTTTCCTCCTCTCCCCTCTTCCCCTCTGGTAACCACCAATCCAATCTCTGTCTCTATGTGTTTGTTTGTTGTTGTTTTTATCTTTGATTTATGAGTGAGATCATACAGTATTTGACTTTCTCCCTCTGATTTATTTCACTTAGCATAATACCCTCAAGGTCCATCCATGTTGTCACAAATGGCAAGATTTCATCCTTTTTTTATGGCTGAGTATTATTCCATTGTGTATACATACCACATCTTCTTTATCCATTGGTCCCTCGATGGGCACCTAGTTTGCTTCTAAGTCTTGGCTATTGCGAATAATGCTGCGATGAACATAGGGGTGCATGTATCTTTATGCATTTGTGTTTTCATGTTCTTTGAATAAATACTCAGCAGTGGAATAGCTGGATCGTATGGTAGTTCTATTATTAATTTTTTGAGGAACCTCCATACTGTTTTCCATAGTGGCTGCACCAGTTTGCACTCCCACCAGCAGTGTATGAGAGTTCCCTCATCCCCACATCCTCTCCCACACTTGTTTCCTGTCTTGTTAATTATACCTATTCTGACGAGAGTGAGGTGATAGCTCATTGTAGTTTTGATTTGCATTTCCCTAATAATTAATGATGCTGAACATCTTTCCATGTGCCCATTGGCCATCTGTGTATTTTCCTTAGAAAAATGTCTGTTCAGATCTTTTGCCCATTTTTTAGTTGGGTTGTTAGATGTTTTTGTTGTTGAGATTAGTTAATAGTTTTATACCAATGTTAATTTCCTGATTTTTATAATAGTATTATGGTTATGTAAGATGTTAACACTTAAAGAAACAGGTTAAATGCTATATATGAAACTTTACTGTTTTTGCAACTTTTCTGTATGTTTGAGATTATTTCAAAACAAAAAGTTAAAAAATTCTTGATGTAAGTTTCTGGGGAAAAAAACTCTGCAATATATTTCATTTTTTATGAATTAACTCCAATTGTCCTTTTGATATTTTGCTAAAATACACGTTTCTCAACATATAGTTATAACTGATGTTTACATACTGGCATTCTCTTTTTTCCCTTTTAAATAAATTTCACTCATTCATTGAATAATTTGACCAAATAGTAATCTTTTATCACTATGAGTGGCCCCATTCTAGGCACTGAGAACAGGAAGATGAATAGCACTTGCTCTCTGCTCTTGAAAAATTTACAGAATAGTGGGGATGATAAAAATGAAAAGAAGAGAAATACTATGATAAGCTTCGTAACAGGTAGGTAAGCAAAGGGCTGTGAGGTACAGAGAAGCTACTGTCTTTCCCTTTTTTAGAAGAATTCAGAGTCTAACATGTTGACATAATCTGCATAATTATGTGTAAAGAACACACAACCGTCTACAATGTAATACACTGAGGTTGGCAGAGCTCTTCTCTAGTGGGAACAGAAGTGCTGGGCATCTGGGGCTCTTCTGACTGTTGAGGGAAGAGAACATTTCCACAAGCTGTCCTTGGGCTCAGCAGGCAGAGCAGGTAGAGCAGGCAGAAAGACTCTCCTCTGAAAAGGGAGCAGGCTCCCACCTCCCGGCTCTGCATTTGCAGACTGTGCCTTTGCACACAGTTGAGAGCCCATCAGTCGCAATTTAAATGAATTGCCCTAAAAGGAGACTTATGGGATGGCCAGAGCTCAGCTTAATAAAGGAAGAGTCAATACGATTCTCATCAAAGAGCTCAACTAATTTGTCTCATTCCTGAGTTGCAGCCTCCCCTGAGCCTCCTCTTGGAGGTACCAACTATCTCACTAATTTTCATAATTGCAGGTAATTCAGTAATTGGCACAATTTATTTCCCAGGCAAGAAGTCCCTGTCAATTCTGTCCCCAGGAGCCTGTAAGGATCCGAGGCCCTTCTGAAGATCGCTGCTCTCGGTCTCCCATCTCACACATCCGCCCGCAATTCTCCTCGCTCCTATGTCTTCAACTGCCTCCTCCTTTCTGGCTCCTTCCCTAGTGGAAACATGCTCAGCCTCTCCCCGCTACTTCCAGGAAGCCATCGGAGTGTGACAAGGCAGATGGCTAGGAGCAGGAAGGAAGTGTTTGCTCTGCCCAAATAAATAAATAAAGGCAGCAAATAAATGAATAAATAAAAACAATTCTTCCTTGACCATTTAGCCATCTAAGACCCTCTCCTATATATCTCCTTCTCATCTCATAGTCTTAGGTGCCGCAAAGCCGCTGGGTCAAACACGGAACCCATTGTTAGTCTCCACACCAGCAAACAAAAACCACCTCCCCAAACCAATTTCCCTCCATTTCATAACCTTGATTGGTGGCTTCTCCATCACCCAAGTCACCCAAGCCAGAACCTGTATGCGATCATAGGCATTTACCTATCTCTTCTCACTTCTAAGTGGTCCTTAATTTCTATCAATTTTGCACCCTTTAATATCTTTCAAATCTGTTCTTTTTGCTCCATCCACCCCCATCCCCACTGCCACTGCCTGAACTCAGGCCTTCTCAGTCTCGCCTGGACACTTGAAATCACCATCCCTCTGCACTCCCTGCCTTCTCTCTCACCCCACCTTCCATCCGTGCACACGGCTGTCCAGGTGCGGATCCGCCCCCACACCCTGGACTGAAGCATTGCCGAATTTCCCTTCGCAAGGCCTGCACGGCTTCTCTTGACCGGCCTTTGCCGACCTCGACTTCCCATTTCCTACCTCCGTAAGAAGTGGTGTTTGTCAAAGGCTTCCCTCATGCTACAAGGTGGAGTACTAGGTGTTTTATGTGAGCTATTTCATTTACTATTCCCAAAGATCCTTTGGAGAAGGAATTCTTTTTTATCCTCCTCTTTACAGTTAATAAGAGCGAGGAAAAGAGAGGTTAAGAATTTTGCTCAACTTTGCACAGATTGTAAGTGGCAGAGCTGGGACTAGACTCCAGGTGTGCTGGCATCAATCAGAGTCTGCTCTTGGCCACAAGCCCTGCTGCCACTTCTCTCCCCAGCCTCCATCCCGGACATGTACACACCCGCAAACCTGAGTGACCAGGGTTCACACAACCACAAAATGCTGTTTCATGACTTTGTGTGTATTGTTTCCTCTCTTGGAATACATTTCTTCCCCTTACTTGCCTGAACTCCTATTTAACCTTCAAAACCCTACTTTATAATCACTTCCTTTATGAAGTTCTGCTGTCTTCCTTCTCCATAGACCATTGTCCATTTTGTTATTACTTGGTTTCTTATATGTATCATGCAATGCTGAAATTGTTTACTTTTCTGTCTCATCACTTGGGTAGGACATGTCAACAGTCTTATTTATTATTATTCCTCAGCAACTGGCAAAGAGTCTGGTCCACAAGAGGTGCTATTTTTTTTTTTTTTTTTAACTGAAAGGACCAGTCTCCATGCAGGTTTTAGTATCTTTGTTTCTTTGGCCTTCTTCCGGGAATTAATGTGGAAGTAATACATATTTGACAATTTAAAAATCAATTAGATGCAATAGCCAAAAGGTGGAAACAACCCACATGTCCATCGACAGATGAATGGATAAACAAAACGTGACGTATACAGTACATACAGTAGAATATTATTTAGCATCAGAAAAGGAATAAAATTCTGATACATACAACGTGGATCAACTTTGAAAATATTATACCAAGTTAAATAAGCAAAAACAAAAGGACAAATATTGTATGATTCCGCTTATGTAAGCTACCTAAAATAGGCAAATTCAGAGACAGAAAGCAGGATCGTGGTTACCAGGGGCTGGCGGGGAGGGAAATGGGGAGTTAGTGTTTAACGGGTACAGAGTTCACGTTGTGGATGATGGGAAAGTTCTAGAGATGGATGGTGGTGATGGTTGCACCACACTGTGAATGTACTTAATGCCACTGAACTGTACACTTAAAAATGGTGAAAACAGGAAGCTTTCTGTTATGTATATTTTACAGCAATAAAAATAACAACCCACCAAACAAACAAAAACTATCCGGTCATCAAAAACAAAGAAAACTGCCACAGCCCGGAGGAGTCTGAGGAGACACGAGGACTAAATGTATTGTGGTGTCCTGGATGAGATCTTGGAACAGAAGAAGGACATTAGTAAAAACTAAAGAAATATGAATAAAGTATGGACTTTAATTAATAATGTACTAATACTGGTTCATTCATTGTAACAAATGTATTATACTCATGTAAGTATAATTAACTAATATTAATAGTAGGGAAAACTGAGTGTAGAGTATATGGGACCTCTGTACTATCTTTACAATTTGTAAATCTCAAACTTGTTCTAAAATTGTCTATTAAAAAGATCTGTTAGATTGCCCCTTAATTAAGGGTATGCAGGTGTAATTAATCAAGAGTATGTATTTTGAAACGCAATTGCATACATTGTGATTAAGACGAAATTTTAAATCAGATCTATTCCGAAACCTTTAGACATTGATGGCAAATAGTTCACGTAAAGGACATAATAAATTACATGGGAAATGTGGCACACTGATTTCAAGTGGTGTTGGCGCTAAAAGTTTTACCTCTTTTTAATTAAAACAACACCACCAAGTTCAGAAAGCCTGAAACATAATACATTCAAGGGCTTCTTCATACCATAAATAAGTCAGCTTTCGTCCTCTCTTATTTCAAAGAACACTTGAATAATTAGAAACAAGACGGCACCAGTTACGCAAACCAGGAGTTGCAATAATCTCAAACATTTTCTGAGATGGACGTATGCCAACATCCATTTCCTCCTGTCTTTCTACCTCCTAGCTCAGCCTGGTAATTGTGTTCTAAGAAAACAAGGGTGGGTAATGGGATTTGGTGGAAGTGAATATTATGTAGGGGGAAAATCAACAAAGGGAAGTGTCATCTCTTCTGCAATCACAACTCAGTGATCACAAATGAGCTTCCTGTGGGATGTATCTGCCACCCAGAGGTCCTGGAACACCGCCTCCGATCACAGGTCTGCTCTGGCCGTCACTTCCAGAACCGGTCAGGAACCAGAGCCAGAGATGACCCAAGCATGGCTATGCAGGGCTTCCCAGGGAGAGTCTTCCAAGAAACGGCCAGCTGGTCTTTCCGAGGTTTAATCCAGACTGCGGGACTGCCTGGGAACCGAGCGAGCTCCCAGCGGAAGGGAAGCGCACCAGGCGCACCCCCCAGAGCCGTGTCCCTGCGCCTTCTCTGTTCGCTGTAAACACGGCGGCGCGGCGGCAGCGCAGCAAAAATGTAGCCTCCGATCAGAGGCCAGAGTGCTGCCACAGACCCGTGGGGTTTAAGCTCGTCAGTCAACTTGAATCACCCCTTTTGTTTCCAGTCTGGTTGGTTGTGGGAATACATTTCTACCTG
This sequence comes from Equus przewalskii, assembly GCF_037783145.1. Lineage (NCBI taxonomy): Eukaryota > Metazoa > Chordata > Mammalia > Perissodactyla > Equidae > Equus > Equus przewalskii. The sequence continues at coordinate 56,542,521 of NC_091834.1, read as the reverse complement.
TTTTCTTATTGTTATCACCCAGTGCTTATTTTCATTTCACAGCAGTCTCTGAGGAAAAAGAGAGAGACAGAAAGGGAGGGAAGGAGAGGGAGGGAAGGGAGCAGAGGAAGAGAGAGAAATATTTAACAGATATTCACAGGACACCTATTATTTGACAGGCTACCCAAATAGATGAGGACGCGGCTCCTACCTTTAAGGAGTTTGCAGTCTAGCGGGGGATTCAGACACCCAATAGTTGTGGAAATTATAACAAGACCCCGGGGATGGTAGAGAATGGGATGATTCCATCCACCAGGCAGAGCTGGAAAATGCTTCCCAGAAAAGGTGACTTTTATGCTGGGTCATGAAAGAGGTCTAGAACTAGACCTGTAGGAAGAAAGTACACTTCCAGCATGCGTGCACGCTTGGATGTATGAAGGACCTTGGTTGGCCCCGGGAATGGGGAGCAGTTCTCTGTGACTGGAGCACAGTGTATGTGGCCTTTATGGTGGGGAGGATGGGTTTGGGCTTATGAGTGCAAAATTTTGGAGGCCACACCAAGAAACTGGATCATCTCTCTCACGTGTTGTGTTTTTCCATCGTCTCCACACCTGCCGCCATCATCACAATCCAGCTCTTGCCTGGGTTACTGCAGAAGCCTGCCAACAGCTCTCTGCCATCCACTCTTGCTGCCTCCAATCTATTCTGCACACTGCAGCCTGAGGGATCACATCATGACCATTCTGAAATCTCTTTGTTTGACTTCTAGAACAGCCGAAACCAACCTATAGTAAAAGACAAAGCAGAGCAGTGGTTGCAGGCGTGGGGGATTCACTGCAAAGGAGCGTGAGGGAATTTTTGGGTGATGGAAGTGTGCTGTGTCTTGATGGTGGCGATGGCTACTCATTGAACAGTACATTTAACACGGGGCATTTTATTGTTTTTAAATTACAGCTCAGTAAACTCTGTTTCTAAACAAACAACCCTTATTTGCCTTGAGAGGAAGACCAGTACCCTTGACGTGGCTCACCAGACCTTGCACGACCTGCTGCCTTTTCTTGCCTCATTGGGGACCCTCCTGGCCACTCTGCTGCGGCCCCCCAGGTGTCTTTTGGGTACAGGACTCGACGTGCCCTCTCCTCACTGGGAACTGAGCCCACGCAGTTCTTTCTGACCAGAGTGCTCATCCACTCCCTACTTCCTGCTTTGCCTAGCTGCCTCTGCTCATCCTTCGGGTTGCAGCTTAAATCTTAGCTCCTTCAGGGGGCCTTTCCTGGCCCCTCAGGCTCCTGGTTGCCTCCTGCCCGCACTTCTCCTGTGCAGCATTGAACATATCTGTAGGTATTTGTTCAATGTCTGTCGTCCTCTCCAGACAGCATGCTTCAGGAGGATGAGGGCCATTGCTGGCTTATTCACCCTTACCTCCCTACCACCTAGCCCAGTGCCTGGCATGGAAGGGATTAACAAATACTTGTTGAATGACTAAACCCATCTTAGGATTTTAACAGGTTTAAGAGAGATGATCGTATATATGTTTTTTACCAGAGGTTCTCAGCTATGATGTTTGAACATGTCTAGCGCATTTCTGTTTCTCACAATGACTGAGAGGCGTTCTTGCTACTTAGTGGTCCAAGGCCAAGCCTGCCAGACGTCCTCAACACTCAGGAAAGCTCCCTTGAGAAATATTGTTTAGAAAGATCACTCTACCCGTGCCGGGAAACATTTGTGAAGTGTGACTGAAGAGGAAGCAGAGGTTGACATTAGAGTGACTCACAGGGAGACTATTGCAATCGTCCAAGTTCGGGGCTGTCCAGGTGGCTGGGGAGGAAGCCTACACTAATTTAGAAGGAGACAGATTGAGAGGTAATTAGGAAATAGAACAAATAAACTCGTCAATCAATGTGATGAGGGAGTCATCCTTCGAGGAAAGGGAAGGGATGTAAACACGAAGGCAGGCAGAGAGATAAATAGAAGTTGTGCGACCTAGGGCAAGTTACTTAACCTCTCTGTGTCTAATTTCCTCATCTGTAAAATGGAGATGAAAATAATACCCACATCACATGGCTGTTGTGAGGATTACATGAACTGAGTTAATTTGTGTAAAGCATTTGGAGCACTGCTTTTTTTTTTTGAGGAAGATTAACTCTGAGCTAACATCTGCCACCAATCTTCCTCTTTTTTTGCTGAGGAAGATTGGCCCTGAGCTAACATCCATGCCCATCTTCCTCTACTTCACATGTGGGGCGCCTGCCACAGCATGGCTTGATAAGCAGTGCGTAGGTCCACGCCTGGGATCTGAACCAGCAAACCCCAGGCTGCCAAAGCAGAGTGTGCACTTAACTGCTGCGCCACCGGGCCATCCCTGGAGCACTGCTTGACATAGGATAAGCACTAGATAAGTATTTGGCATTATAGCTATAGATATGTGAATAAATGGATACATAGAAATATTGACAGATGAGTGGTGGGAGGAGTGGAGGGATGGATGGATGAACAGATGGAAGGATGGATGGATGGACAGATAGATGAATGGATGGTCAGATGGAGAGATGGACAGATGGATGAATGGGTGGACAGATGGATGGATGGATGGATGGTGAAGAGATAGATAAAAGAATATTGGATGTGGAGGATAAAGTAGAGAGCATAATGCCTGGAATGTTTTTCTAAGGCACTCACAGACTTGAGCAAATCTACCTACACTCTCTCCCTTCTTCCCTTATGTCCTGTGATCAGGGTACCAAGTGGTCTTTGATTTATGGAACAGAGCCACGATGACTGGCCCACACAGGACCAGTGGAAGCATGCAGTAGGCAAAGATCTGATGTGACAGGAATGTGCCACATTCCTGCAGTCCCCTGTAGATGGGCTGTGAGGCACATGGAGCATCAATGTCAAAAAGCTCTTGTGTCTGTGGCTCAGGGTACTCACAGAGATACCCACAGGGGCTCCCAAATGGCCTCACCCTTCCTAACTCTCTCATCTTGCCTGCTCTCTAGACACTTTGTCACTCACCCACTTTCTCCCTTCTGTTGTTTGTACCATTCACCATCACGGGATACATTTGGGAGTCCATTTTTATTATCTGGAAGGACAGTGGTCTGGGCATCAGAAGACCAAGCTAGTTGTTGGTCTTGAGCTAGTGATTTTATCTCTCTGGCTTTAGTTTTTGATGTGTAAAATAAACAAACTACACTAGATCATTCCTGAAGTTTCTTACAACTCTAACACACGTGCACCCGCAGCCTGACTAGCCTCTTCTCTCATTGTTCTTGTCCCTCAACCCAATTCTCCAACTCTACTCTCTCAACTTCTATATCTTTGCCCTTTCCTTGGTGTGGACCGCCCTCCTCTCCCTGTCCTTCTGCTAGCCTCCTCTACACAGTCCTCAAGCTTCAGCGCTACCTTCCCTGTGAGTCATTCCTTGACGCCCTCAAGTGTAGGAACTCACTCCCCTCTGCCCCCAGTGTACTCTTATGTACTGAATTACAGCATTGTCCTCAGGGACTTGTTTACATGCCCGTCTCTCCAGAAGACTGTAATGCCTTTAATGCTGGAATGACATCTGTATCAGTCAGGGGGCAGTTTTAGAGAACAGAATGCACTCTAACCAGTTTAAGCAGGAAAGAGTTTATTACAGTTATTACATGGCCTACAGAGTCATTGGGAGACGAAAAGAAAGACTCACGATTAAGCTTTGAGGAGCCACTCACCAAGCCACACTGCAGAACGGGGCCACCGAGAGAGCTGCCACCTCTTTTGGTATCAGGAAGTCTTCAGCTTCACCACAGGACCAGCACTGGAACAATCAGGAACTAAATTCTCTCCATATATATCTAATAGTCAAATTCTCAAAAAGAGCAAGAGTCTGTGGAGCCATCACCATCCCTGTTTGGACGATGTTTCTGGCACCAGGCCACCTCCTAAACGTCTGACCAAATTAGAGGTTGATTGCCCTAGAGCTAAGTGTGGTCCAAAGAGCGGCAGCCAAAGGAAGTTAAGTTCATCTGGGACAAACATGATGAAGGGGGTGGCTGGGGATGAGGGTGTGACAATACGGTTTCTCTTTCCCTGTACAGAGCATAGCAATTCTCCCGCTACCAAGAGGATTCTTTAGCGGTGATCAATGGCAAGTCAATCGCCTGGCTGGATATCAATTAAATTTAAATCTGCTCTTTTGCAAACCACATATCAGATAAGGGGTTAATATCCAAAATATACAAAGAACTCATACAGCTCAACAACAAAAAAACCAACAATCCAATTAGAAAATGGACAAAAGATCTGAACAGAGATTTCTCCAAAGAAGGTATACAGATGGCCAACAGGCATATGAAAAGATGCTCAACATCATTAGCTATCAGGGAAATGCAAATCAAAACTACAATGAGGTATCACCTCACTCCAGTCAGAATGGCTATAATTAACAAGACAGGAAACAACAAATGTTGGAGAGGGTGTGGAGAGAAGGGAACCCTCATACACTGCTGGTGGGAGTGCAAACTGGTGCAGCCACTATGGAAAGCAGTATGGAGTATCCTCAGAAAATTAGGGATAGATCTACCGTATGATCCAGCTATTCCACTGCTGGGTATTTATCCAAAGAACTTGAAAGCACAAAGGCATAAAGATACTTGCACCCCTATGTTCATTGCGGCATTATACACAATAGCCAAGACTTGGAAGCAACCTAGGTGCCCATCAAGGGACGAATGGATAAAGAAGATGTGGTATTTATACACGATGGAATACTACTCAGCCATAAAAAATGATGAAATCTGGCCATTTGTGACAACATGGATGGACCTTGAGGGTATTATGCTGAGTGAAATAAGTCAGAGGGAGAAAGTCAAATACCGTATGATCTCACTCATAAGTAGAAGATAAAAACGACAAAAAAACCCCACACATAGCATTGGAGATTGGACTGGTGATTAACATTGGGGAAGGGGGGAGGGCAAAAGGGGTGATTAGGATCACATGTAAGGGGATGCACTATAATTAGCGTTCAGGTGGTGAACATGATGTAGCATATACAGAATTCGAAATATGATGTACATCCGAAAAAAATTAAAATTAAAAAAAAATAGAGGGAAGGAGACAATAAATGAAAAAATAAATAAATAAATAAATAAATCTGCTCTTAACCCTGACATTCTCTTCAGCTCATGCCTCCCACAGAACACAAACTGCTTTGACAAAATGTGGCAAGATCACAGAATCTTGGGAATAGGAAGAAGTGCAGGGGTCATAAAATCCAGTGGTTACCAAATACGGCTTTGTAGCAAAAGGAGAAAAATAGGACAATGTAATTAGCTTTATTCTATCTAAATGTATTTCCTTTAAAGACTTGGCCTTATTTTAAGATTTTCTTTGTCCTCCTGTTTCTTTAGTGATATGTGGTATTTGTAGTTCATAGCTTTTTTTAGTTTAGGCTTTTCTTAGCAAAACAACAATTAGGCTATCCTTTGTGAGTTCTCCCTTTGATTTGCCTGTTGATTTTTAATCTATTCTGATTGTGTCCCCAAAGGTCTATACCACAGCTTCACTGTGACACCCTTGTTCCTGTTTCTTCCACTGTTTCATCCTTTACTCCCCATCATCTCACAGGATATGGACTCCAGGGTCTCAAGACACTGAACAAGTGCCGGGACGTGTGGCAAGACTTCAAGAGAACGGGTATACTTTCTATGATTCTTTGTTACTGCTCCCATCCCATGTCATGTCACAGCAATTATTTTGACACTCTGCTCTTGTAAATAGGGCCCAGCTCGTTTGTGAGAAAATAAGCTGTAATGTGTAGTTTGTCTTGGCATGTTTTCTCCACTTCAACTAGGGTTATTTCCCTCTTCCTCTTATCGTGTACCAATATGCGGTCTGTATTTATTTATCTTAACTCTACTTTTGTCCCACCTATATTTCTGTTACACTTTCCAGGACTTCTTTTCCTGGAATGCTTCTGCTTATCTCATTTCTCTCAAATCCAAACTTTTTATAATTAGGTGCCAGCATCTATGACTTCATCTACCCATTTCCAAGCATTTACTTGTTGAAATACATACTATTTCACTCTACGTAGCTCTCCTGGGCCTGCGAGCCCTCAGACCTGCTTCTCGCCCTCCCTTGGTTTTGCTCTCTATGGCGAGGGTGGGCGACCCCCTGCAGGCTGAGCTTCTCAGGCTCCTGTGTCAGCCCGTCTCCAGCTGGGTTCGCCCAATGGGAGGCGTGAATGGGACACTGGAGCCAGAAGCAAGGAAGAGGCTCACTCTGGCTCCAGCGGTGTGTCCCTCCGCAGTGGTCCCACTGCTGCCTGACAGGTCCGTTAGGTCCCGTCTGTCAGGTGACCCTAGACCCTGGTCTGATAACACCACCTCTCACCTAGGTCCCCTCAGCCTAGGAAGCTGGAGAGGCCTCTAGATGGTGCTCAGCTCTGGGGTGCCCCTGCTGGAAATACTCAGAGGGGTTTCTCTTTTCTAGCTTAGACTCCAGCTGATATAAGGATAAATCTCAGAGGTACAATTTCTGGGTCAAAATCCAGGATTTTTAAACTGAGGTTTGAAGACATTTCTTACTGCGGTCTTTCTCTCCTGTAAGCCCTTCCCTCCGCCTGTAGGTTTCTGTATGCAGTCTGGGCCCTTCTCCTTCTGCCATTACATCTGTTTGCACATCTCTGGGCACTGGAATATCCCTCCAGTCACATTATATTTTTAAATGACAAACAAATGAAGAGGTAAAGGGGGAAAGCCACCACTTCCTGGTAGTAATTGATGTCTATGCTTTCAGAACAAGCCCAGGCAATTGGAAAGAATAAGCAATTATCTGGGTAGTTTAGGCAAACACTGACTCACCTTGTCTGTCATGAGTAAGTGGTAAAAGGGAGGGAAAATTGGAATTAATTATTAACGCCCTCAAAACTGCTGGAAGTACGTAGAGTTACTGAGCTCATCACTTCATTTTCCATCAGGAGTCTAGTGAAGAAATGACATCTGCTCAGCCATTTCAACTGCCAGGTGTTAATTTTAGTAGGAATTGGTCAAGGAGCGCAGTGGCCTTTGTCGTTTGTGGAACTGAACCACTTCGTGACTTTGACCCCACGCTGCTCGCTGCTCGTTAAGAAGGCTCCAGGCGCTGCCTCCGCAGGCAGTAGAGATGGTTTGCTGTAAATTCAAGTTCCTGCATCTTTGCATCAGACACAACTCTCGTTAGAAACAAAGCTCTCATCCAAACTTGGGCAAATGTCTGACCTCATGTTGTCATTTACCAAATAAAAGCTGTCGACTGCCTTTCACAGGCTTCTGCTTTATCTTTAGCTTCTCTGCCTTTGTGACCCTTGAAGACTCTGCTTATCCAACAATATAACACAGTCATGAAAAACAATTTTTATAGCAAGCCGTTCTTTGAATGTAAAGATAGGGAGGCAGTCGTAGTGAGCAGAGCCCTGATGCAAGAGTTAAGAGATCAGAGTTTGAGTTCTGACCTTGTCACTACCCAGCTGAATAACCAAAATCAGTCATGTAATCACGGTGAGTTTCTTGTCTATTAAAATTAAGTGCTGTGAAAGTGAAAAAGTTAAGATGAAAAGTAATATACAGGTGCAAGCTAATATGATTGCAGGCATACCTCGGAGATATTGAGGGTTGGGTTCCAGACCACCACAGTAAATCGAATAGCACAATGAAGCAACTCACACAAAACTTTTGGTTTCCCAATACATATAAAACTTATGTTTACAGTATACACTGTAGTCTATTAAGTGTGAAATAGCATTATGTCTATATACCTTAATTTAAAAATATTTTAATAGGGCTGGCCCCATGGCCGAGTGGTTAAGTTCCCACGCTCTGCTTCAGCGGCCCGGGGTTTCGCTGGTTCAGATCCTGGGCGCGGACATGGCACCACTCATCAGGCCACGTTGAGGCGGCGTCCCACGTGCCACAACCAGAATGACCCACAGCTAAAATGTACAACTATGTACTGGGGGGATTTGGGGAGAAAAAGCAGAAAAAAATATTTTATTGCTAAAAACTACTGCCCATCATCTGAGCCTTCAGCAAGTCATCTTTTTGTTGGTGGAGGGTCCATGTTGATGGCTGCTGGCTGCTCAGGGTGGTGGTTGCTGCAGGCTGGGGTGGCTGTGGCAATTTCTTAAAATAAGACAGCAATGAAGTTTTCTGCATCAATCGACTCTTCCTTTCACAAACAATTTCTCTGTAGCATGCAATGCTGTTTGATAGCCTTTTACCCACAGTAGAACTTTCAAAATTGGAGTCAATCCTCGCAAACCCTGCTGCTGCTTTATCAACTAGGTTTATGTAACATTCTAAATCCTTTGTTATCATTTTAACAATCTGCACAGCATCTTCACCAGGAGTAGATTCCATCTCAGGAAACCACTTTCTTTGCTCATCCATAAGAAGCAACTCCTCATCTGTTAAAGTTTTCTTTTTTTTAAGGTATGCTTTTTGGTGAGGAAGATTGGCCCTGAGCTAACATCTGTTGCCAATCTTCTTCTTTCTTTTTTCTCCCCAAAGTCCCAGTACATAGTTGTATCTCCTAGTTGTAGGTCCTTCTAGTTCTCCTATGTGGGATGCCACCACAGCATGGCTTGATGAGTGGTGTGTGGGTCTGCAGCTGGGGTCTCAACCAGTGAACCCTGAGCAGTTGAAGTGGAGTGTGCAAACTCAACCACTACACCAGCAGGCCGGCCCCTCATCTGTTAAAGATTTTTCGTGAGATTGCAGCCATTCAGTCACGTCTTCAGGCTCCACTTCTAATTCTAGTTCTCTTGCTATTTCCACCACATCTGCAGTTACTTCCTCCACTGAAGTCTTGAACCCCTCAAAGTCACTCATGAGGATTGGAATCAACTTCTTGTTAATGTTAATATTTTGACCTCTTCCCATGAATCACACGTGTTCTTAATGGCATCTAGAATGGTGAATCCTTTCCAGAAGGTTTTCAATTTACTTTGCCCAGATCCATCAAAGGAATCACTATCTATGACAGCTGTAGTGTTATGAAATGTATTTCTTAAATAACAGGACTTGAAAGTCGAAATGACTCCTTGATCCATGGGCTGCAGAATGGATGCTGTGTTAGTGGGCATGAGAGCAATATTAATCTCATTATACATCTCCCTCAGAGCTCTTGGGGGACCAG